>NC_088982.1:45127067-45372067 GCF_963932015.1 Anas acuta
GCTCTCACCTGGGTTGCTACAGGCACCCACATGGACCTCCCCTAAATACCACCTGGGCAGACAGAAAGCCACCTTTAGCTCTACAGCAAAATAGGAGAAGCAAGGAGAAAGTGCAAACTGGCTTATCACATTACACTGCAGTGAAATCATAATTTGCCATGGCAAAACAGTTTTGTGGCAATCTGGAAGAGAGTTCTGTGGGTGCTGAAGCATTGACTCCACAGGGCCCTGGAGTGAAACAAATGGCAATTTGTCTCTCATAGCCACATAGCCCCTGCGGACCAGTTAGGAGGAGGGGTTATATTTAGGTAGTGTTTTCTTAAAAATATATAAAATAAAAACTCACAGCAAATTCTGTGGCAGTGGTGTGTATAACATAGACTTAAACCATCACATGAATGCGCACCTTGCACACACCATACACACTGCATCAAGGCACAGCTGGAGGAAGGACCCTGGGAGCATGGTGTTGGGATCAATTAGTCACTTACAGAAACTGCTGAGACAGATGGGATGCTGGCACATATGAATGACAAGCTATGCTGCGCACATCCAAACTTCATTTTGCAATTGCAGTACTGGTGATACACAACATAGCTTGTAGAGATATAAAAAACATCTAATCCTATGTCTTGATTACTTTCATGAAGGTTGGGTTTAACAGTATCTGATGATTTAAACTCAATATTATTTTTTCTTGCAGTGTAAGAATGTCTCTGAAAATATTTTTGAGTTTATTACTCACACAAGATGAGAATTAATTTTGTGGAGAAAATATTATTAGTGTTCTCCCCAGCTTTCCATCGGGATTTTTGTTTGACTTTGTGTAGTAGCAGTATCCCTGTTGGGTGGTAGTGCCATGAAAGCTCAGAAAATTAAGACTGTGCCTATATTTCACCTCAAAACCAGGAGATCTGGCCCACATCCTCCTTGTGGCACACTTGGGTTTTCTTCTGAGGAAAGCAAGGCCACAACAAGCCATGGAGCAGTCAACCAGCGCCTGGGGAGCAGGGCAGGGCACTGTACTTCAGACTGCCAAAACAGTTGTGAATCACGGCACTGAAATGGGGAACAGGAGATGCGTGTATTTAGTGGGCTTACTGCCTCCACCCCAACCCCGCTGCAGTGTGAGCATTTCTCCAAGGTCTTGATTTCCCTGAGAAGGAGATCACTGCACAGGACCTAAAACCTATGTGCTCTGTTGAAGCCCACAGTCAGAAGATGCCCTGGGGCTGCAGCTCCACAGCTTTCAGGTATTCTAGGAGAGGAATTAGAAATAACGTTTTTAAGGAAAGTGAGTGGGCCAAGGAAGAAATTAGGTCAAGACTATAAAACATCTAAAAAGAGGAAAGGTTAGAGCAGCATGAAACCAAACTGCAAAAAAGCTCATGATAATGTGTTTAGCTGCTTCTTCCAAGTCTCATTATTACTAAACAGACATGAAAAACCAAAACCCTCTCCAGAGGATTTATATTTATCCTATGGTGTTATGTAAAGACTGTAAAATATTTGGAAATAGAGTCAGTCTGGCGATATGGGAGAAGCAAGTTGGAGACCTACTAACTACTTAATCTCCCAGAAGAGACCGAATCTTATGATAGAGACAGACCCTACTTTTCCTGAAGCATCAGTGTATTCCCTCACATGAGTCAAGAGCAATATTAACTTGGTTATGGCCCAGTTCTTGCTCTGGCTATGAAAATCTTTAAGTAACATCCCCAGTGAGAAGGAACAAACTTGCTTCTATTTCTAACCACATGGATATACTTTATCTACTCAGAGGCAAAGCTGATCTTCCAAAACATGAAGGCTGATTTAAACAAGTCTGTTGTTGACAGAAAATTACATTTGTCAAAACATATTACAAGCAACAAAAAGCCACAGTTGTTCATTTTGAAATCCTGTTTCTCAAGTGTTCAGATATTTTAACTACTGTTTTGATGTGACAAAAACTAACAATTATGTAGGCTAGTGTAAGAATCCTGTGATTCTAGTGGCCCATACAGTAAGAATAGGACATACAAAGCTATCACCAAGTCAAAATAACCATGAGATATATTTTCTTTTCTTTTACAGGACTTGTAAGAAAATACAAAGCTATTAGTACCCCTCTTCATTGTCTTTAAAAAAATATTTGCTTGTAGCAGGAGAGATGCTCGAGATTAACAAGTAGTAGAAGCAATGCTGTTTTGAATAGCTCTGTCTGGTCTTGTTGACATAAAATTTTTAAGAATCTGTCAAGATTTCCACCACAGTATCCAACCTTTTTGATCATTGAATGGTGCTGTCAAATTCTTGATCCCAACTGAATTGTGATATACAGGATCTCTAACATGAAAACATGTTTTCTTTTCTTTATTAAACGTAGAAGATGGTATGTAATCTTCAAGTCCCCATCCTGTCAAAATGGAGAGGATCTGCCAATTATTTCAAAAGCTTTAACTTCTTTAGAAGCTTTGCTTGTGAGTGTTGAGTGCTTATCTCTACATTAATTGCTTCAGTGTAAAATACAAAGAAAACTGGACAAGTAGTGTGTTTACTAAAAAAAAAAAATAAAAATCAACAACAAAAAGGATGAAGAGCAAAATCTTTCTCTATACTCAAAGACAGCATAAGAGCCAATGAGGCTTCAGTATCATTAGTTCTTCAGAACCTAAATAAATATCAGCCTACATAACCGGCCTAGTTGATAACTGGCCTAGTTGAAGTGTTTAATGAACTGTTGTTCATGTACCTCTATAAAAGTGAGCTGTAACATAAAAGTTAGTAATAGCATACTCTGTGTTGGTAGGCAATTTCATGATGTGCTGTAAATGAGTTTGAAAGACAAGATACACTTTTTTTGGGGGGGGGGAGTAAAAGTACTGCTATACTTCAGCCCTGAAGCCTAAACCTGATCTCTTCTTTCCATGAAAAAAACTTTCACTTACAATCTCACAATAAATTGAAAAGTATGCCAGCTTTATTTTTTTAGTAGGGTTTTTATTTTTATTAAAGGAAAATGTCTTAAAAAATACTCTTACCATTCAGGTGAGATGTTTACCTATTTGTCTCGCAGTATGTCAACGCTCCTGTTGTGAACAACAGAACTCAAAGACTTTATATGCAATTACTTACAAAATGCATGGTTCAGCAGGAACCCAGACACAGTACTGTGGTACTGTGTAATACTGCAAGGCAGCTTTAACCATGTATTCTGTGACAGCAAGGTCAGTTAACGCACAATACATAAAGCTCAATTTTTTCCTCTGTTCTTAATTTTTTAAATATGTGCACTTTGGCTATGCAAGCATTCTTAGTGTATTTTAGCTGAGTTTTGAAAAACTGATTCATAACAAGGAGCAGGTGACAACACCCAGTGTAAGGCCACACATAATCCTGAGTAAATTCAGTAAGTAACCATTTTGAGTATGCAGCACACAGATGTGATTCGTAATGCTCTATAAAACCATACCTTCACATTTAGCAGATGCACTTGTATATGCAAATAGATGTGACTACTTTATGATCTACTTTAAAAAACTGTAGTTAAAAGTCTTAGTTTCGACAAGGACATCTGATTTTGAAGTAGTTTTCAGCATCCAAAAAGAAATCTGATCTATTCAAAAGCAGTTTTTCAGAAAAGGATAAGACGACTAATGACTCAAAAATAAAAAACTAGAAAAGCTACCAATTAAGCCTTAACTTAATACTAATTAACCACAGATGAAAAGAAGCATTCTTGTTTCTTTTATATGGCATTCTAGGTTTTCAGTTTTTCAGCTGCTACATTATCTCTGCAAAAGGTTCAACATGCCATATGCAGGCTGCTTTGCTCCCTCTGACCCCAAGTAGTAGGTGTACCTGGGTTACAGGGTATTAAAGGAGCTCTTTGCGTCATTGTCCGTCAGCAGCCTGCAGCAGGAGGACAGGGAAGGAGCCCAGACTAGCTGATGAGAATGCAGGATAGCATCCTTCCCCACTGCATCCCAGATTAAGTAATCAAGGCTTCCCAAGGGTTGCAGGACACTCACCTACACTCCAGAGCCAAGGCAGAACCAATTATCTTTGGCTCACTTTCACCCTTGCCCAGCAGAAATTATTTCCATGGGTTTATCCTACAACATGGTATCCCTTCCCCTTGGAGGAAAATATGGCCTAAAGTCAGAAGATCTTAGTCTTGGCAAAGGCTGAACAGGTGGTCGGGGAAGAGATGCACACTAAGCATGTACACACCAAAGGGTGAGGCTAGCAAGCAGAGAGCTTTCTTTGGCCAACAAGTTTGGATGAAAGATTTATCCTGTAGTCCAGGATAAAAAGAAAACTCCAACCCAAAAAAGCCAAACAAATAGAAAACTATCCATCACATCTTTCTCTTCTCACCCAAAGAGCCCAAGGAAACAAGGAAAACTTTTTCAAGAAAAAAGCAAAACTGTAGGGCATGAAAGAAAGTAGGGCTTCATATGGTACCCACAGCACTACATGCCAGTCAGTCCTGGAGTATGCTGAAACCAGAACCTAATGGATCCAGACCAGAGGAAAACAAGCAAGATGAGAAGTCACCATGGCACAGACTTTCAAACAAGCCCACCACCACCATTCAGTGATAGCTGTCAAATCCTAATGAAGGGCAGCCTTACCAAAGCTCTCAAGAACCTCACCTGCAAGAAAGGGCAAAAACACCCTTTACAGAGAGAGAAAAAAAAAAAAAAAAAAAAAAGCAGGTTTGGGGTTTTTTCCATCATCTGAACTCTCATCATGGCATACAAATTTCTCCTGGATTCCGCCATAGCCAAGCATGTGCTTCTAACACAAACTTAGTCTGTTATGGAGAGGCTTTACAGAAACCACACAGATCCAGCTGGGATTGGACGCATTTAAGCCCGTAATGATGCATACAATCCCACCACTGCGAGGATGTGGTGTGGCACCCCTTACACTGTGTGGGCCATAAAAGCACAACATCCCGCCTGTCCTCTGCCGTTTTTGAAGCTGCCTGGCACGCTGATAAAGAAATGGTAGACTGGTACATCCACTGCATTATCTAGAGAGGTGTTTGTTGCTCGAGCTGGAAAATCCTTGAGAGCAACCTGTGCAAGCATAGGTCATCAGGTCTTCCCCGTTTTTGAGGGGAAAAACTGCATATGCCAGATCTTCATAGAGTTGAAGCTGGACATGCTCCTGAAGGCCTCTCATTGTGCACCACCAACCCCAAGATTGTGCAACTTGGAGATTTTGGCTTTGAAAACCAAACAACTATTGTCCCTAAACAGATGGTATAGGTGCCAGTAGACAGAATTTAAACTAGCATTATTCCAATTAAGTTTCCATGGACCATAACAGGTTTTGGTTTTGTTTTGCTTTTTAAATATCTGCAAGCATTACTATTGTTGAAAGAAAAAGAAAGATGACAGGCATAAAAATGCAAATAAACAATAGGATTGAAATATGCATGATACATAGCAATAAAGTTTGCCACCATACAGCAGCAAAAACGTATGCTGTAAAAAATAAGCTTTCCTGTATGAGAATGAAATCATGTTAGGACTAAGACGGAATCACTTAAAAGGAGTAATGGAAGCATAAATTTGCATATGTAACTGTTTGGATACCCTTGGGCAAGCAGGAAAACAGACTGTAGTAGTACCCACACCAGTCATGTTTCAAAAAGAAACAAAAAACATAAGCAGCAAAACTTATCAGATCTAACTTCCACACATTCAAATGGGAAGGAGTAGCAACTTTGTTCCCTATGCATTTGAAAACACTTACTAGAACTCCTGTTTTTCCATATTTTCCTTTTGTAATACTTGATTTCACAGTAAGTTTGATCTTAATCTCTCAATTGTTTGTGAAGTTTTCCAAAACAAAATTTCTTTAAAATAAAATCAGATGAAGGCAAACATTTCAATTTTAGTATCAGTACAAGAAAGTATCTGACTAGAAGTTCAAAGACTCCTGAAATGCCTACCGAAACTCTGATCTGTCACAATTGCAAAACACAGCTGTTTGCAGCTGGGACTAGCTGGGGGTAATTCCAGTCAGATCTGGTGTGCAAATGACAAGCGTGTGACCCTTGCTATGGGAGCAAAATGTCGATCTTCCACAATCCATGTACAAAGACCCAAAAGTAGGGCTAAATGCAGATGCCATGGATACAGTGCAAACTTTTCTATAAGCTAGCTACATGACTTCTTTCCATATAAAAGCATTTCAAGGAGGAGGACCAGATACACGTGTGAAGTGAGAGACTTTGGAACCCAAATCAGTGCTGTCAGCTGATAAAGCTAACACTATGACCCCACTTAAGTCAGCACGATGGCTCCCACATGCTCACAGGATGTTTATTTAACACCAGTTTAACAGAATCTTCTCTGTGCCTTCCTGTCCATGGGCTCTTGTGGGCCATTTCAGTTCTCCCATTACTGCTTCTAAATAGGGCATAAAAGACAAAACCAACAACATCCAAAACAATGTAATGGAGCAGGCATGAACAGGTGGAAGAAACTGATAGCCCTGCTGTAAGATTAGCTGAGCACCACCTGGAAAATACTTTTTCTCCTCATTTCTAATTAACTTTGTTATTTTCTCTCCTCTTCATCTCTCTTCCCTCCCCTTTGTCAACAGTGACCCTTCACTCTTCCCCCAACTTCTTTGTATATGTTTCTCCCCTGATCACAGCCTCCACCTTGAACTGCACACCTAACACATTTAATCCATCACGAACAGCAGCAGAGTGCCAGGAGATAAAATAACCCACTACAGTTCCGCTGTAGAGGTGCCTGGTGGCTCAGCATTTTTTCAGGCATACTGGAAATTTTGAAAGGCAAATATTGATTTTTGGTGCTTCAGTATTGAGGTGTCAGATGACCTAATTTTTTGAAGTGCAATCAATAGAAACTGTAAAGTGCTGTGTTCCAGTAAAAAGATCAAGTCTTGTCTGTCACAGACAAGGGAATCAAAAATTGAATCCTCCTCTCCATTACTGAACTACTGAAAACACAAGGTCCCTAAATGGAAATAAATCACAGACCTATCTTAAAAATGAAACAATCTATAGTTTCAATGCATTGCCCATTTTCCTATAACTTTTGACATGAAGAGTATCATCAAAGCAACAATTTAAGAAAAAAAACTTTTCTCATGTAAAAAAAAATCATGTAAACCTATTTTCTTTTAGATTTTCAACGTACATGTTCTTTATACAGATACAAAACATGTGAGGACCTGCACAAAATCAGCACTGGATGTAGGAGAAAAATGAAGCTATCAGCTATTGCAAAGTAGTTTTCTTGTGTTTTATATTGTATTATTGACTGCTTTATTCTTCAACTTTTTGATATCTGTACTTAGGTGTACACTATGAAATTTTGCCTAGAAAGGAATTTTGAAGACAGAAATTACATCCCAGAGAAATTCCAAAATGGCCACAGACTTCTGCTGGAGAAGTTTCAGACATTGTCCCAGAAAAAGACTCAAGTTCAGAAGTAATCTGTAAGATAGAGTTGTATGTCAGGAAACAAACAAAAAATGATATGATGCTATTTCTCCTCAAAAAGAAAGCTATAGAAAAAACATATTGCAAAAGGCAGTGTTAATGTAAAAGAATGCTTCTGTAGCCTCTGAAATAAACACTGATTAGTCACTGTTAAAGAAAAATGCAGGTGCATTACACACATACATCCAAATTCAACAGCATACAAATACAATATACCCTTGACCACTACATCCTCTGAACACAACAAATAGCACCAAGCACCAACTGCAGCAAGTCCAACTACTCACAAATACAGAAATCACAGTACACTGAAGAAATTTGGAGAATTATAATGAAAAGCACATGTTTTATGAAAAACTTATTTCTAGAAAAAACAGCTTTTTCAAAAAGTGTATACTAGATAGCTTAGGACTACTTTAAATGCAAGCATAATATTTGAAGTACAAAATAAAAACTTTATAGACAAATTTTTTTGATGTTTTTTGGCTCAACTTGTACTGTAAAATGTGACCTGAATAATATGAATCCCTCAGTTTAAAACAGTTATGTTAAACGTGAAGTTTGCAAACAGCTAGTAACCTTTCTCTTCAGTCTTCTCACAGTTCACTGTGAAAGAAAGAAAAGTAGTGAGAGGTCTCCTTTCTGGGCACCTTGTTGCCAACAGCCTTTGGATGGTTTTGTGACCATCACTAAATGGAGCAGAGAGTTATTTTTCTCTTCTTTTTGAGGAGACACTTTCCAAAATCTTCTGTTACATGTCACCCTATAGAGTCCACCCCTGAGCAGCTTGATGTGTGATGTGAACAAACATCTCCACAGTATGTTTCAAATGAAGACTATCTAAAAGAACAACTGCATAGCGCTCTTTACAGATTTAGACATTTTTACCCCAGTGTACATCTGGATTTGACAAGCAGTTGTACTGTATTTTCAGTCCACTGGCCTGTCCAAAGAAATGGCCTGTTCTTCATAATGTTCTTTGTTGTTTTCACTATTCTTCTGACTCCTCCTTTACCCTGCTTTGGTTCGCACTGGCCTCAAAGCATACAAACTAGGCCAAAACTAAATGAAGGCACTCCATGATAGCACTTAATTCAGCTAATACAATGCAGTTGAAGTCCACCAGTCCTGAAAGGATCAGGAAAATCAACAAGGACTAACACATTCTAGAAATGTTTTTTAATACCTCATTTAGGAGTGACTCTGGATTGCACAGTGAACTTTTATCAGTTTGGGTCAAAACTTGTTTAGTGAAGTATCATTCTGTCCTCTGTAGAGTCAAGAAAATTTATTCAGAAATCATGCAATTTTCACATATTCCATTTCCCTGTAAGGGTACACACACAGCACATCCAAATTTGCAGATGTAGTCACAAACCTGGAATTACAGAAGGGCAAAACTTACCCCATCCATAGCTTTTACTAAGAGATCGTAAGTAGTTGGATCTCCTTCTCTGTCAATATCTTGAGACACACAGATTTGACCAGTACGGGGATCAATCTGGAAGGCCTTGGATTTTTCATAATAATGGAATCCATCATAAAGAAAATACTCAATTTCACCGAACTGGTCAGCATCAGCATCTGTTGCCTTGACCTGCAGGAAAACAGGAAAAATGAAGGCAGTTTTAAAGATACCTTTGAAAGAGACTTCGTTTTAAAGATGTCTGTGTTTTGAAAGCAAACATGCATACACACGATGCCCTATGAGTACAAACATGCCCTAAGCTATCTGTTTGCATTTCGTAAAATGACAGCTCAGATGCTGACAGCATAATTACTGCAACAAGAATAGAAGATCGATTAGACCATGTCTGTAACATACTTGTTTCTTTGTCAATAATCATCTCAATTAAATGAACATCCCTTAATTGGAAAAGACACGCACATTAAGCCATGTCACTAGGCCATACATTAAGCTACTCTCCCTTCCTGTTATTTTTATCAGCAGAGGTAATTTTCACAGTTCTTGTATGAATTATCATGAATATTACATGTGTATAGAGAAGTGATGCAGGACATTTTTACTGAACGTGTTGTCTGAAAGATCTCCCAGAGCTTAATTAAATTCTTAATTTAATCGAGGGCTTGGTGACACAGTGATCCATGAAAGGCAAGGGCTGGAGGGTGCTTTAATCTGCAGTCCTCTGCAGAGCCAGATATCTGCCAGCACCACTGAACACAGCCATCACCTGCATGCACAGCACGAAGCAAAGGATGTATGGACTGCAGTAAGTTCCTGGGAGAGACCAGGTTCCCTTGATCCCAAGCACAGCCTTGGATGGAGTTACAGATGCTGAACAACAAGACCAACATTTTTGCAGCTATATTAAGTACATTTAAAAAGCAGCATGAAATCTGCTGCAAATCCCAAACACTGTAAACAACTACTTTAAAGCAAGACTTCATTCAGAGGGATGTCCACCTGCACCAACAAAGCAGAAGTCAACAGTCATTAAAAATACTTTTAAAATGCTTTTATAGTATCAGAAGGCTTTGCCCATAAAATATACATATGCCCTATGAGAGACTGAGGGATGTGGGCTTGCTTAGCATAGAGAAGGGGTGGTTTGCAGGGAGATCTACTAGAAGCCCTCCATTATCCAAGAGGATGTTACTGAAAATACATCAGGGTCCCTCTTCGGGTGCAGGGCAGGAGGAAAAACAATGGTCACAAGCTGCAACAGTACTGTCTGGGTGAAAAGACATACTGTTGCTATGAAGATGATAGAGCTCCCCGCCCAGAAAAGCTGAGGTCTCCATCCTTGGAGTTCCAAGACCCAAGGGGGGACAGCCACAAGCCGCCAGAGCTGTCTGGCCCCAAGACCACCAGAGACTTCCCACCAACCCTCCACCCACAGCCCAAGGAATGAACTCTGACAGTCAACGTTAGCACTGCAACAAGGCTGTGCTGCCTCACCAGCCACTAAAAAACAAATACATAGGATGCTGAAGTGTAAAGCTGTTGCTCTTCGGCTGAGGGGTGGATAGCTTAAACATTTGGTAAACAGAGAAGTATTGTACATTACAGCAGTTAAATTGAAGGCACAAAGTCCCTGATTAAAAAAAAATTGTGCTGAGTTTGGCTTTTTTGTGGTATATTCCATCATGATTTTTTTCACTTTTAAAATAAGATTTGAGATATCTGTAAACATAAGTACACATTAAAATAGACTGCATTTTAGTTTTTGACTACTGGAGATACTTGAAAGGTTTCTCTTCTTCATCTGCCTTCATTTTCTACTTCTTTGAAGAGAAGTCCTTTTTTCTTGCCTGCGAGTACAATGCCTGAAGACCTAATGAGAACTTCAGAAACCTTATAACCACCAAGTATGGGAGTTTAAACCCAGTCAAGATCCCCGAGAAGACCTGTGAGACTGACCACCTGCCCTGACCCAGGTTTGTAGGCTACATCCACAGTCATGAACCAGGGAGGGCAGGGGTCTGTGTGCTACTGCACAGCTGCCTGTACTGTTGGACATCTGGCACAGTTTTAGGCATGTTTTTGACAGCAGCCAAGCAGGACATACCAGGGACTATTCCTAGCAAAGTCTGGATGAGCTCATCCTATTTCTTTGGAAGGGGGACAAATGAATTTGTGTGTATGGACACAAGCTGTGGCAAGTCAGTGGCCACAAGGCTGGAGAACAGGCCCCAGCTGCCTTCCTCACTGGTATAAACATGTGGTCAAGACCACTCAGCACCTTAGTATTGCACTCACCTCTTGGCTCTCAGAGGAATCATTTTGGCATTAGGGTACTGAACTGGGACTGAAATAAACTCAACTGAATGAAAACATGGCTTGTGAGGGCACAATCATAGAAGTGGGGGGAAAGAAACTGTGTACAAAGGGTTAAAGCAAATAAGGCTAAAACTTACCCTAGACCAGTTACTTACATCAGAACTTCAAGGTGACAGATGGCCCAAAAGATGCACATTAGTTCAGACCCTTTTGTTTGCTCCTTTCTGTCTTAAAGCACTGTATGGATTTGCCTGCTTCTGCATGAGATGATCCACATTTTTTTGTATGTCAAGAGATATCTCTGATTGGGATTGTGCTGCACACTCCATCACATCCCTTTTTCAAGTTTCTTACAGAACTGCAGACCATTAAATCAGGATTTCTGGCACTGCAAATGGTAGGGAGCCCTGCAGTTTCAGAGCCTTTCATGCTCCCTTGCAGTCTGCAGCCCCCAGCTATAGCACAGGGTGCAATTCATGGCCAGCCCAGTTCAGTGACTCCAGTCCAATGACTCCTCCTGGTTAAGTTATAGACAACTCATCCTCAACTTCAGCATAACCAAGATCTGGCCCTAAGCATGCTTTACAGCTATACATAAATGAATTCTACCACACGTATTTTATCACTCTTGCACCTTGTTATTCCTGTTATAAAAGACAATAGAACAGAAGTCTAGCATGCCCTCTGTATTCAATCACCCTGATGTTATGGAACAGTAATTCATTTGGTCCTTAGGAGAAAAATACTTTAACTTATTTTTTGTGCCTGAAATCTAGTGCAGGTGACAATAATGAAAGGTCCTGTGTCATTATACCTATACGTAGTTACATGTGTAAATGCTGACATTTGTCTGCAATTGAATGTGGGCGAGTAACTACAAGTGTGAAGTTTAGCCTATTATGTTCAGCCACTTGTTTTCCTTCTTTTAGATTATGCAGTCCTTAGACTTTTAACAGTACATGCAAAGGAACGATGACTGATGAGTTTAAAAGGAAAATGATTCAGTTCAAAGCAGTATGGCTTTGAAGGTCTAACTGATCAATAAATGATGCCAGAATTAAATGGCATCAATGTCTGCATTTATAAAAATATGATCTCTGTCCAAGTCCTTAGTACCCATCAATTTTCATCCACTTAACAGTTTTTTCATCATTTTTTTAATCTGCAGTTTTGACCATGGAGTCTCTGCTCTGAAGATGAAAAAAATGAAATTACAAATGAAAGAATAATTTACTGTAGCAAACAGAAGTTGAATAGCACTACAACACCTGAGGTCTAGGGAGCAATTATCAATACAAGCTGATTTAGAAGGTTTGTATGTTTTCACTGGATTCAAGTTCAAGCTTTCAGATACAGGTGAAGAGAACAAGTTACCACACATTTTAGGAACTGAAGCATACTGTAGTCATGAGCAGGGTATAACAGTTGCACTAGGGCATTACAAGCTGTATTAGTACCATTCCTACAGGGTATTACAGTAATTAAGTGTTCAATAGCTTTGAGTTACAGCAGTCCCAGCAAAAGGAAATGAAGGCAGCAGCCAGAGTTTTCACAGTGCATTGATCAAGAGCATTGTGTGCTGGCAATAGCACAGAGGTGATAGAGCTGAAAGGATTTATGGGCCTTGGAGGTGGGGAAGGCAAGAGAGCACAAAGCTGTAACTTCAACTGTTCTGTCAAGTTGAATGTGATAATATGATATCGGGATCTGGAAGAAAAGGGGTGGTGGGGGGGGTGGAAATTAAGCTCTCAGGATTTAGCTACTTATTCTTTAGCTAAATACATTTTCAATGTGACAAACTGAAGATGTGTGTAATTAAGGAGTGTAAATTTGGGAATAAGTAACTACAGGACAAAGCATTCCAAAGAAACATTTCTAAAAGCCAACAAAAGTCATGGCTTAGCAGCATGATAGCTGCTGGCTGGATTCCTCCAGTCAGTCACGTTTTCTGTAACCTACATCCTTTATTTCTGCACTTTCTAGACCACAAGTTTGTCAAAAGAAAAAGCAAGTTTCTTTTGCCCTGCTGACACTACCAGTAAAGTAATAAATGGCTAGAACAGTGATGTCCTCTCAAGAGGAGGAAGGTGGAACCTAGAGAAGTGTTATGGAGAACAATAAAAAAAAGCTGAGCAATCAGTGTGATGCTCAGATTAGTGCATGAAGCAACAAATGGTGGGAACTGTTAGAAAAGAAAGGGTATAAAATATAGCAATAAAAGTAATTGGTGTCTTTAAATGACCAAGTATCAGACATTAGAAGTGCAGAAACAGCTTTCTATTTGCATGTGGAAAGAAGGCCTCATCTCAGAGAAAAAAATGTGTACTTGAAGATCATTAACTTCATCTATATGTATGCTTTAATCCTACAACACATGTGGAAGTCTAAATGGAGAAAAAAATGCTGGCACCATGCTCAGATAGATGGGAACAGAAAAATCTTTTTCAGTGTTATACTAAGGAAGAAGAGACTACAAACTAATAGAAAGCAAACATTTGGTAGACTGTCAGCTGGTTCCACTCACTTCAGTGGGACTATAACAACTCCCAGCAATGGGCAATCTTTCCCCATATTCTAAGTACATGAAACAGTGTTGTCAATAAATGAGTAATAGATATTATTATATAGAGAATTTATAATTCCCTAAAGTTCAGGTCATTTCAAAGACTAATCCATTTTGACAGAAAAGTTCCCACTGCTTCAAAATCTTCAAGCATATGTTTAACTGTCTTCCTACTGTTTTGACAGATGAAAAAGTTCCTGTCTATAGATTTAGGTATTTTCATTTTTTTCTAAAGACATTATTTCCTGTTTATTAACAACTGAGTGTATTTTGAAAAGCAGAACAAATATTTTAAGTTATATACAAAATAGAAGTGACCTGTGCACACAAAACCACACCAGAGAATACAGTCCAATTAACTCAATATGCAGACAAAAAATTCAGGGCATGCATTTTGCATTCTATTTAAAGACCATTTCTACGACTTCGGTAGTATGCAGCCTTAAAGCTGACTGCTTTGCTATACTGAATTGCACATGTGGGTGACCAGATTTCATTTTACGGCTTTCACATTGACAATAAAAATAGGCTACAATGGGAAAGAGCAGGCAATCTGGCCAAAACATTCATGACATTGGTCATCTCTGACAGCAATTAATTGAGACTAAAAAGTACTAAATTAATTTTTCACAGCTTAAGAATTGTTCCCATACAACACACATTTTGTCAAGTTTCCTCAATTTGATTCCAGCAAGTCAAGATGCAGCTTTTACAGTTCATGGAGCCTGCTTCGGGTCTCTCAATGTCAAAATTTAAGACTTTATTTTGTGTATAGAAGGTGCGTTTAATTCTTTCAGTCGAAGCGACATTGTGAAAAGCAAATTAACTGCCGGTAATCAAAGAAAATCAGAATGTAAATAAAACCCATTCTCTACTACTCCAAAATCCTCCTCATCAAAATATAAGGCAGGACACTACATATGGATACAGACAAAGGGAAACTACCAGGACACTGAAAGGAAGCAATTCAACAACACAATTACAGGGCTGATGAGTGGTCCTGTCCTACAAACATCCAGGGGTCACCAAACCAAATTCCAACACCCTTCATGTTATGGGATGCCAGAAGTGTTCATGGCAACACAGCAGTGCCTAATGACAAACCCTTACCAGACTAGTCCTGCAGTACAATCCAAATGCCATCACAACAACTGACCACAAGTATTTTGGAAGCATCCATCACTTCTTTCCAAGAAGGAGAGAGAGAGCGCGCCTGTGTTGTTGGATTTTTTTTTTTTTGTACTTGTGAGCCAACCCATGAGGGAGCATGGCATATCCATATAAAAACCCAAGTTTTTTAAATCAGATAAGCCTAACCCCATTTCACACATGAATCACATAGATCACACCAATTTTTATCTTAATAACATATTGATTTTTGTTTTGTAACATTTGGTACCTTCATCTTTCAAGTAAATGAAAGGAAACATTTGACTTGATGTATGATAGTGAGATTTTAGCTTTTTGTCTTCTTCTCTAACTGATAGCAATGAACAAACCTGCTGATATTGACATACCTGCGATTTACTGCTTTCAGTTAATCCATAGAAAAAAGAAAAATAAAATAATTGGTGGAGAAAATAGCATGAGTACATTACAGCATCATGCTTTCATTCTGAAATCTAGTCATCATCCAGTAAACCAAGGGGGATCCAGAAAGAACTGTGCATGTCAGTCCAAACAGTAATCGGAAATTCCTGCTCTGATGTTACCCAGAGCCTGAATTCACTGCTATTTAAACCAGAAGTTCCTGACGTGCCTTCAGTTTTGTTTCTACACCTCCCCCAAAGTGGCGTGAGCAGCTAAATCCCCTTGATGCAAGCCAGGATCCAGAAATCTGGGAGTCAGGTTCAATCTGCAAGGCAGGCCCTTATCACACTTAATACATCAATAGGATCAGGACCATCACAAAATACAGCTGTCAATATCTGACTTCATACCAAACAGCAGTGCTGCTAATACCTACTTACTACATGATAGAGTAGTGATTAGAAAGTGTGTTTTAGGAGCAGGAAGCTTAGGGTCCAATGCCAAGATCATCTGCTAAGAGATCCAGCATCTATTTGGTCAGTCCATTTGGTCTACATTTCCGTCCTTCCTGTGCAAATACAATCTGGATTTATATCATTTATTTTTATTGCCTATGTAAAATGGAAGAACAGAAATGGAGAACATATTTCTGAGGAAGGTAAACTGTCATAGCAAATAGAAAATATTTCCAGGACTAAAATGTTATTTAATCAAAGGTGACCCCTACTTTTCAGTAAAAGCAAATCAGCGTGTTCATTAATGCTGCTCGTATACTGTTATAATTTTAGATTTTATAGCACGCTAAAGACCTGCTATGCACAGTTAAGAATTTAAGTACAAATCCATTTTTATTCATTAACTTTAGCAAGCTGCAGAGCTCCAAGTCTAAGAACCTCTGCCAAGTAATAGCAGAGAACAAAAGTTTTCCTATTCTGTGCTAATTGCATAAAGCAAGGAGTTATGAATAATGGCTTTAATAATCTAGAATATGTCACAAAAATATTTTGTATAGACCATGTTATTTTGATGATATTACACTGGACCATGTTTTAACTTTTGGGGGTTGCATTCATTTTAATATTGCATTTAACAAGATGATTTGTAAGGATTTATAAAGAACTCAGGGTACCAGCTATCTTGTTGCTTAAGATGTTATTCCTATTACAGTTCCTTCGTATGAATGATAAGTTGATTATATGACTTTTCTAGGCACTATATAATATTACATTAATTTTAATTAGAAGAAACAATTTTCTTGGTTCAGATCAAATTAATATAATTACTATATAAATATCTGGAATGTGATATACTAGCTAATTGAGCCTAAATGATCAAAGTAGATATCCTGAATGAAGAGTAGATGTGTGACCTTAAAACAGAACACTAAGGATAAAACAATCTTTTAATCATACCAGTGTCTGTAACAGAGGAATTGAAGGAGGATGGTTACAGAGGAGAGAAAGAACTGCAGATGTGGATAAACAGCCTTGTCCATTTCTTGGGGGCACCCAGGCTTGCACAACTGGCCGGCTCTAGGAAGTGACCCAGTAAAACCCAGTCATTAAAACTTGCTGTTATTGTTGCATTATTAGATTTCAGCCAGCTCTGATCCTGATGCAGCTGAACCCAGGGCAAGTGGTGGAAGGGCAGCAGGAAAACACCTAAAAACTCTTGCAGTAATGGCACATACTTACAACAGGCTGAAACAGCACACTTACATGTGTTTATGCAAGCATTTTCCAAACCCTCAAACCAGTCTGAGCTGCTAATCGCTGCCCACAAACCACAGTGCTCAACCAATATTCCTGGCTTGTCTGATACAGCTATTTATGGAGCCATGCTGTGAACAAGATCACTACGAACAGAGCTTAAATTCCTCCCAAGACATACCAATCAGAATAAATGTTCTTGGATTTTATTTGTATTTAGTCAGATTACTTCAAAAATTCTTTTCCTACTTCACTTCAATTACACTAGGAAGGATCAATGAGCAGCCGGGATGGAAATCAGATTGATTTTTCTGTGAGAGAAAAAGGTTTTGTTACTGCACCTTCATAGTAAATAAACACCACATGTGTGCTGCCTAAATTGCAACTTTCAGTTTTCTGTATTTGTTAGGTAAATGTGGTGGTTTAACACAGCTGAAGAGCTCATGTGGCAGATTAACAGGAAGGCTTGCTGCCTCTGGAGAACCAGCCTTCAAAATACCATTACTGGCCACAAAACCCTTGCAGAAGGTTATCTCGGGAAACACACTGTTTTGATTAAGCCCAGAGGATCTCAGAGAAGGTCCATCCAATGTGAACTCCCTCCCAGGCTTGCCTTATAAGTGAAGCTGTGCTATGCATTGGGTTTGGATGTTTTCTGAGGCACCAAATTGACCACCTTTCCATAAGTCAGGAAGAGTCCTCCTTTTAAAAAAAAAAAAAGTCAATCAATGCTACACAGGTTCTTTTGCATTCCTCATGGTACCATCCTTTGACTTGCAGATCTAGTTTATTTACTTCTTGAAATAGTGGTGGGCTCCCTTCTATCCTGTATTTCTTGTGCAACAGGTACTAAAAGTCTTTCAAGTGTTTGGCCCACTTCTTGTTTATGTGCTAGAGCCTGCCTACCCTCCCATATTCTTCCACAGAAATCAGAGCTTTAAAAACCCTCATGGTGAGGTCTGCAGCTTGTGGCAGCTTCAGAAAACTGGTTCCTAGTGCCCTCTCCCCTTGCGAATACCTGTTAATGTGCTTACATGCAAAATAACACTACTAACAGCATCTTCAAATCATCATTGAGCACCTTAGCTTGGCTCTCAGAAACACAGCCTGCACCACTTTCTGTCATTCCCTATAAGAGCTGTGTCTTAAAGAGAAGAATTTCTCTCCTAACAAAAGCATACATTTTGTGTAACTAGCCTTATAAATCATAGTCATTTTATATTTGGAAGTAAGAAGATGAGGGCTCTCTTAGTTCATTTCTGCTTTTATGGAAAATTTAAAATGTGGCCAAACTCACAGCTTGAATAATGTATTCATAGCACTTTAAAAAATATTTTTATATTCTGTTCATTGCAGACATAAAAATTAGCAAGGGATCTATATATCTCCTAATGACTGGTGCAGAAATGAAGCCTGACACAAACGATAGAGACATTTCTCCCCTTTCTTCTGAAGCAATTTTTCATATACACACCAGTTTTGTTTCCTATTTCTCCAACACTTCATATCCATCCCTAGCTATTTTTGCTCTATACAAGTCTCACACACACACAGTTGAGGCTTGCAGACTACAAAACATAAAAAGCAACCAGAAAGATCAAAAGGCATGACACATGCTATCCAGGTTAGGGTTTTGCATGACACTGAACAATATTTGGGATACTGTCTCACAAAAAAGACTATTTAGTCCAAAATAAAACAAGAGTGTGCAGTAAATATACACAACTAATCCATCACTTTCTTTGATTTGAACTGGGTATGCATTTTAAAGGTAATTTAGATGGCCTATCTTTGAATACGTGGAGGTGGCAGAGTCATTCCCAAGAAGTTAAAGGACATACCTGCATATTATTGCTTACACATCATGGGGTCACAGAAGCACCACAAAGCCACCACCCTACTTTTTGGAAGATGTTCTAAAGGTAGAGCGTTTAAACACTCTCAGTATCTAAGAAGAGAACATACCATAAATAACTTCTTGCTCCCAAACTACAATCTTAATTAGTATTATGAGAATTATGCTCAACTGCATACACGAAAAACTGTTCAATGAAGGACTAGTAAAGTTTACTTGGTACCTATCACACCAAACAAGCCTTACATATAAAGAATGAAAATAATTCTGCATAGCACCCTTTAATACGCTACAGATCTTTAAATGAACAGCATAACATTTAGGTCATTAACTACCCCAGCACAAAACTACAGGCCCAAAAGCATCTCTGTCCCCAGGTGCACACTGGCCACAGGCTGACTGTCTAAATGAAACTGTGGGGTGCACCAGCCTTTCCTCTGCTATGATCCCTCTCTGTTCACACACAACCCCAATTATGCAACAGCCACAAGACCAGCATGTTACCAGCATACATGTCAGGATACACAGCCAGAGCCAACTAACAGGATCAAATCAAAGGAAACGAGGAGAAAATAACCATTCTAGCCATGAACCTGCTGCAACTGACTCGTCTCTGAATCTGCTTACTTCACTTAATCCCCCCCAACCCCCTGGAGGTGTAGAGTTTTTAAATAATGTGACCCACTGAATCTCAAGCCTTTTCAAAATACAAAATAACAAAAGGAGCATCACATGTGGAAGTAGCTCAAGCACATCTACAAGCACAGAATGCAGCTACTTTTTATAGCATAACATCTAAGGAAAGCACACTGTGTACCAACAGCATATTTTAATTAGTAAAAGCAACAGATGGGTTAAGTTCCATGAAGGAAGTGAGAGATGCTGACAGGGTATAAATTGGCCACATCACTTACACAGATAGAGGCATCCCTTCCCCTCCAACCCCCCACGATAAGGGGTTCTCCCACAAACAGTACACTGCAGCCCTACGCTGTTCTTGTATTTCCTGCACAGCAGCAGAATTCAGAATTGTTTTGAAGTGGGAGATTATGAAAGCCAGATGGCCAGGTCCATTTGCTCAGCTCCAGAATTCTCTGAAGTCTATTGCTCTCTCTTAGGAAAAGGAAATACTCTGTTCTGAAGAGTGGTTCTGAACATTTTGGATGTAGCCCTTTCAGTGATCAAAACAGCTAACTGGAATGGATTTCAACTTCAGCAACCAGAAGAGCAAGATGAGTCTGGCAAGTAGAAGCATTCTTCAGTATCTGCTTCACAGAAACAACAATTAAAAACACAGTAACTCCAAAAAGAAGCGTATGTCCAACTTGTGCCTGCAGAATTTGCACATCCATATGGTTAGGAAGGATTGAAGCCTCCCTGAATATTCAGACAGTATGTTGCTAATATTAAATCACTTTATCATATGTGCTACTTTTAGATGATCCATTCTTTACTGACTCTCTACATTTTTCCTCAGACTAACAGATGAGACCATTTGTAGCATGATATTTAAACTATAAGCAGACCAGATATTCTTATTAAGCCAAAATGATGCCTGTAGTTTTGTCCCATATACATGCTGAATTTGTAGTTCTAATTTTCATTGTTGCATAGCATTCCTCTGCTTTCTGGAGAAACTAAAAAGGTATGTTAGCACTCAGAATAGGGAACTGCTGAATAATGAGATCCTCCTCTCAATTTCCTCCATCTCTCATACGTAGTATTGGTACCTGTCCACAACATTCATTAATCTCAGCTGCTTGTATTGGAGCTTTTCACCATCTGGCCCCAAAATACCTTGTTTTTCCCAACCCTTGCCATATCATTTTATCCCCAGCACAGGTTCTGTCCTTTCTGCAGCTCCAGAGGGTGGCAGCTCTCCCTGGCCAGCAGCTACACAACAGACACATAGCAACAGCCTTTTCGTTAACCTTGTAAAACAAACAGTTTCTTACAGAGACCTGGCTGCTGTTAAACAACACAAGAGGGAATCACAGCAGCTACACTTTCACAACAGGACTATTATATTTCAGCCACACGAGAGACACTGGAGAATGTTCAGTACAGAGATGGGGATATCTGGGCTGCAGCGTGTGCTCTTTCCACTTTGCACCACAGGTTTCCAGTTGGCTTGTAAATACCCTGTTGTATTTTATTCTCAAGATCTCATTCCAGTGCATTTTTCTCATTTGTCCTGCCTCATTATAACCTCTCTTCCCCCCCTTTCCCAAGTGAAACTGTAGCTGTTGAAGGGGCATTATAAAGATGCAAAGCTTCCAGACCAAAATAGAACTGGCTCTCTAGTTCAGTACCTTGGTTCTGGAGGATGGCCAGTGCCACATCCCTATGAGTAAAATGCAAAGAACCCATAGCTGATAAACTACTCCCTTTCTCTCATCTTTCACCTCCTCCATGAAGGATTCAACATAATAAATAGGTAAGCATGCAGAGGTCAGGCTTTTATTCTTCCCCAGACTTTTCTGAATGAAATACCTTTTCTTGCATTACACACATAAACATCCAAGTTTTCTCTAAACACATTAAACTACTTCTGAAGACGTGCCATGGCTACAAGGTTGCTGCTCAGGAAGAATTTTATTTCATCATTTTGGAATTTATGCCTTTTCAGCGTAACGGAGTATATTTTGTTAGAGAAGGAATTAAAGGCTACATACCTTTCCACTCCAAAGGAGAAAATGGGTACTTGGAAATTGATGCTGAGCCAACAGAAAGACAGAACATTCCAGCCATCTCTCTGATAGCACAAGTGTCAGGAAGGCTCCTGGCATCCAGCATGCAGATCTACAGATAGGATGCAGTAACTGAGCACAGAGCAGGACTGAACTGCAGCTGGAGGAAACCCAGTGTCCTAGCTTCAAAATGCATTACCAAAGTACCACACTTTGCATAAAAGTGAAAACTAAGAATGAGGAAAAAAAAAAGCAATCAAATGCTTTTTCTTGTTTTCAGCTTTTAAAATATCATTCTTCATATAAGATGTTAAAAAGACACTTTAGAAATTGAATAAAGAAAAATTATGCTGAGAGTGAAGAGTTTTGGTGGGAAAGCACCTGCTCTAGCACAAAGTAAATGTAGTTCATCTTACCCATCAGCTTCAGAATTAGAGAAGCCTGCACATTTAGTTTTGCAGACAAGTTTGTGTCAGGAAATGATTTCCATATAGCCACCATACTCTGTGCACCACTAAGATTCAGAACACTGTCATTTGAGCTGTTTTTACATCTGTAACCCAATGCTCCAGCAGCACAGCCTGAATGCATATCTGGTAATGTCATGTACATCGCATGCACCAGGAGTGCAGGTGGGTCAATAAAAAGCAAATGTGTTTTGAAGTAGATGCAGAGTGGACTGAAAAAAGTACACCTAGCAGTACTGAACACAGTGATCTTTCAGTAGCAGCCATAGCTCATGAACAGTGAGCTGTCTTTGACCACCCTTGGTAGAGCTACTTTATCATTAACACCCACTCATAAATAGCACACACAGGGATAAAAACTGCTGCTCCTTGACAGCAGCTGAGCTAAACAGGATTACTACACAGCAGGAGATGCTGCCAAGTAGTTGATTATAGTAATTATCTGCAAGGCTGTGCAATATGCTCAAAGAGATCTGCAAGCAAAGTAGAGATTTACAGACAAAAACACAAAATATTTCTCCACAGTTAGTCACATCAGTTAAAGAGAAAAGGTCCACAACTCTGACTGCAACTCTGACTCAGCTCCCAGTGACAGCACCAGTGCTCTGTATGTATTCACACACTGAAGAACCAGCTGTAAATACTGGTGGTATATGTTGTCAGAATCGATGGCAATAGAGCCAAGTGCTGAGAGACAGTTCTGCTGCCCTAGCTGGAACTGAATTTACCTTTCTTCTCACTAGAAATAACATTGATAAAAAAGAGAAAAGGACTCAAGGGGAAATTCAGCACAAAACTCTGGGAAAAGTGAAATGATCAGAGAAATCCAGGTCTTCATCCTTCAGAGAAATCAAGAGATGTATGTCAGGTACCAACTGGTACAGCCCTTGATAGTAAAGCCACCCACAATACTAATACTAAACTGTCAACAGCATCAGGCTTTTCACAGCCCACAATGCAAAGGTCTTTCTTTTCTGACCCTGTAAAGATGCATTTCCACAGGATTAATGAGAATAATTTACCTAATCATAGTAAATAACATCCATTACTAAGATAATTTGAGTCAAAAAAAAAAAAGTCTTTCTGAAGTCATCGCAGTCCTTCCGCCTCAGCCTACTGACATGAAATAAAGTCCTCCACACTTCAAGGAAAAGGAAGTTTAGCAACCTCAGTTAATGATACTAAAAAGGCAACTTTAAAGCAAAATAATGGAGTAAATCCAGCTAGGCAAAAGGGAAAAATACATTTGTGTTTTGCTGGTGCATGAAGAACTGAAACAAGGGAGGGAAAGACAAATGAGCTTTCATGTAAAGCCACTGATGTCAGCATTGTGTGCTGATCGTGCATGCCACAGCTTTTAAAGGAAGATGTGCAGCTTCACACATGTAGCAAAGTCCCAAGAGCAAATTCAACTCAGTATGTTTTGTAAATAGATGTCCACACACCAACACCTTTCAAAATATATAACATACAGGAAAGCAAAGGAAGGATAGGCTGAGACCAAGGAAAGGACAGAATGAAAACTATAGAAGTTACCTGAAAGAAAAAAAAAAAAAAAGACTTTCTAAAGCCACAAGAGAGAATAGGACAGATACATTTAATATTTTTTCCACACAATCCTAAGAACGGCAAGACAGAAGTTAAGAAATTCCAGTATTAATTTGATATAAAGTCACCTGACAGAGAAAAAGACAAAACATGGTAGCCTATGTGCCAAAGATAAGAAATACGGCAACATTGCTGTGAATTTCTACAGCATGAGGAATTCAGCATTTTACCACCACACCAAGTAAAGGCATTTGCAAAATGTGAATTGAAATCCATTTCCCAGCATAGACAGTATTCTCTATTACAGCACAAAATCCTGGGGGACAGATTTGAACTGACCATGACTGCACTTGAACACATTTTGAAACTAATCCCACTGTCACCAGTAGCGGGTTGAAGACAGAAGAAAAGCCTTTTATGTAGGCCAGCATGCAGAAAGAGGTCTTATTCTCAACATTATGTTCCTCTGCAAGTGCCTCCTCTCTGTGGTGCCACCTAACCTGTAACATTATTTCACGATAAGAAATAATATCTCTTCAGCTTCAATTCCTCTTTTAATTATAAAATAATTACAGTTTCAGCATTTCAAAAATCTTAAGCTACAGTTTTCACAAATAAAGTCTTACAACATTCCATATTATGAAATTAATAAAATACTTAATACAAAATTTAAAGGAACCCCTGCAGTGGTATGTTTATCCTCTTTTAATAGTCTTTCCCCTTGCATAGAGTTCTACAATTTTCAACATGCTAGCAACAGCCTGGGAAATTTTGGAAGAGTGATCATTAACTTTAAATACGTAAGGTAATAACATTATAAAGGAAAAGGAATGAGCACACTCTGCCTTTAACAAGGCTCATTTCACACTCAGTATAGAAAATAATATCACTCCAAAGCAATGATATCAGTGATAAAATGTCAAAGTCATGCTGGCATGCATTCATCTGATACCTGTGCCTAAATCAATCATGTCAAGATATTTTTTTTCCCCAAAGGTTAAGAAAATAAACTAGTACCAGATAATGGCAATGTTTCGCAAAATAAAAGGCTAGAGACAAATTACATGAAGCCTGCAATGGCCAGGTGCTTTGGACTGCAGCTCCATGAGAGCCCTGTGCTTCTGGGCATCTGGGGCTGGCACATGGGACTGCTGCTATAAACAGTGGTCCTACAAAGAAAGAAACTTGTCCACCAATCCCCAGATACTGGATTCAACAGGGAAAAATGCATGTCAGGAACTACATATGCTGTAGGATTCAGGCATTGTGTAAAACTCCCTCTCTATAAGCAAGATGGTAGTACTGGTACTGAACAGGACACGATAATTACATGATTGAAGTGAGGAATCTCTTGCATCAAAATACAGGGGTTCAAAGTGCTCTGCAATCAAGTCAAGTTACCACAAAACTCAACGGGATTAAGTCATGAATGAATACCCACTGGTCTTATAAGCACGTCTATGTCTAAGTGAATTCACCTTGAAAACTCAACTCAAAAAAACAAAGGTTACATGACCGCAGATAACTCAAAAGATAAGTGTAGAAAAGCAGAGCCTTCAGTGTGAGGAGTGTTTACAGTGTTTGCATCTGCCCTACTCTACATGCAGTCCCAACTGACGCCAAGCAATACCAAGAACTATTTATCACCCCCTTCACAACATCCTGCACTGCTAAAATACACCAGTCTTCTTGCCTGAAATTATTACCTCAAAAGATAATCTGACCTAATCAGAAAAACCTGCAGTCAGTAGTATCTCACTATTTGCTTAGTTGTGAGACAGTTCTGTAGTGAAACACCATTTTGCTGCAACACTTCAAAGCATAAATAACAATGAATCCTCTCTATTGCACAAAAAAAAAAGCTCATGTGGACTTCATCTCTGTGTGAAGCTCTAGCAGCTGTCTCACATTAACATGCTTAAACACAAACAGTTACAATATAGATGTAAAATTACAAATGTTGAATTAATTTTAAGCTAGCATATACTTGATATAAGCCCTTTTTTCAGCGAGCATCAGCATCCCATAAATCTCAGCTACCGTTGAGGTCTTGGTCCTTATTTTCTTTGGCTGGGTAGTATCTAAGCAGATCTATTTTCCCTCTTTTTCAGGCTTTAATCACTCAGTAAAGTAACTATTATTATTTTGTCTATTGGGGTAACCTGTCCACAGTTACATGCTACTTTTATCAAACTCGAAAGGTCACACAGCAGTCATTTTGTGTGCAACCAGATAATGTCATGTGAACAACTGTATTTGGATCTTTTAATGTAAACAAGTGTAATGAGACTTTATGAATTTTGTGGGAAACTTGCAGATATTTCCTTACCATACATTTGGTTCCCATAAAAGCCCTAAACTAACCACACTGACAAAATGAAAACCTCTGTCTCCCGTCTGACAGGGCAAGTTTCCTTTGATGTGTATCAACACCAAACATGAGCGAACACACTTTTCGGAGTACTGAGAAAATGTTGCCATCTGAACACTTTAAACCTTTTTGCTTGGCTACCAAGAAGAGTGGTTTCCTTCATGGTGGTTTCTGTGACAAAGACAAATGAAGGGGCGGTAGCCAGCCTGAGATGTTCAGTCCCAGTGCTAAAAACTAAGAAGGAGTAATGAGAAGAAGTGTTCATTAGTAACATGCTACCAAGCTATAACTAACAACCTGAGCTTTTAGAATAACTACAAGCTAAAACTCTTCCTTGTTCTTCAGTTCTATCATCTTACCTTTCAAAACTCTTTTGAGAAGAGTCTCCTTTGGAGCACACCATATTAAGCTCTCCATTTATTCAACTCCTCTATCTACTTCTCATCTGTAATATCACCTCTCAATTCCTGAGGAAGCCAAATAAGAGACTTGACAAGAACTGCCTCCAAGTCGACACAGGAATTGCCAAAAAGCAGAATTCCTCCCGTCTGGGAACACTACTGCCATAAACACCTCACAGGGCTTACTGGGCTTGCACTGAGGTGGTTTCAGAGCTCTTTTCAGAAAATCGTAAAACATCTCTGCTCTTCCTCTCCACAAAGCCCTTGGGTAAAGTTAAATGTAAATGCTTATGTGCTGCTAACATCCCTCTCTGCTATCAAATATAAGAGCCCTATTTCCTAGTTATCCACAACATGAATAAGATTCACGCTTGCATACCAGACAGCTGGATGAACCCTAGCAATGCTAGGATAGCGTTGGTTGAAAAATAAGAGTTAAAATAAAAATACCACCTTTCTAGTATCATCCACACCAAAAGTAATCTCCTCACACAACATTAGGCTACCAGTTTTGGTATTTACCTGAATTTATAATTCTTCCCAAACACTCAAAAGGCCAGACTTACTTTCTGTAGGTAATTCCTGTCACACTTGCACTCGATCAAAGACAAAATTTATCACCTTTAGGCCTCACAACTTCAGCTGCAACCAAGCAAATAACTCCATACACTACTACAAGTCCTGGGCAAGCTCTAACCAAATCCAAGTACAGCAAGACATTTGCTCAGTAGCCACAATCACTTAAACCTCTTCTCAATTTGTTCATTTGATTAACTTTCCATTAAATAACAGGTCAAGTTGAAGGTTCTCATTCTTATCTTCAGACCTCTTCATTGCAATTAAAGTTCAGCTACCAGAAAGATTGCTCGTAGAAAATGACAGAACCATCAGTCTAACTTTACACATCTAAATGCTTGCTTCCCCCCTCCCACCCCATGCCTAATGGGCACTAAAATAATGAGAACCTTTCCAGAAGGGATGAGGACAACAACAAACCTTAGATTCACCAAAAACAGAAAGCAAAGCCTTTTTCCTTAAACCTCCCTGGTAACGCCAATAGCTGAAATGAAATCCCCACCCCTGCCTCTATTATAAGAATCTGGTCAGTGGTGGCAAAAGAAAAATTTTCCCTTGAAAAATATTAAATTTCTTTCAGATGATTTTTCTAACTTTTATTTTCAATAATACAAACACCAAAGTAGCTGTTCAATAGGAAGAATCCACAGTTGCAGGTCAGTTACGTCCCATGTCACAAGGATGAGGTCCCCAGATTCTGGAGAATCTGGAGGACACGCAGTGATAGCACAGGTACATCAACAAGGAGGTGGGAAAGAAAGGAAAGAGAATCACTGAATAAAAGTTGCAGCCAAAGAAGAATACTGCTATTTGAGGCCCAAAGAAAAGGTGTTGCCAAAATCCAGAACAGGAAGATGGGTATCTGATGAAATGTTGAGGAGGAAGAGGAGGATTCTCACATTTTAGCATCATTTATCCTATACTATCATAGAAACTGAGAATAGTTTGAGTTGGAAAGGACCTAAAGATCATTGTATTCTAACCCCTTTATCTGTCTATGAAATTCACATAGTCTTAGAGACAGATATAAACTTTTAAAGCCAGATTGAACACAGTCATAAGGAAAGGTTAAAGCTTTATTATTATTTATTACTTCATCACACCAAAGGTCAGAAGTGCATCTTTTCAGCATAGTGATTTGTACAAGCTAAGTATACATCTAACTACTAAATGAAAATATCACAAGTGTGTTGTAATAGTATTTTTATAGTATTGTTATTAGTACTTAGGAAAAAGTGTTTTTCTTACAACGACAAATAAAAATAGTACATTGACAAGTTTTATAAATTAGAGTTAATATGCTCCTTCTCTGCTCATTAACGTTACACAACAGTGTCTCATTTTCACATATTAATAGCTCCTATGTTTATGTTATCTGGTAGCTAACAGTCCAAGGGACTGAATACTGAGGTGGCACCACAGCTCTGTCATGTGCCACAAATATTTTACTCCTGAGAAGAAGCAGGTCTGCTGTACTGGCCCTGGAGTTTGACAACTCTAGTTGCTTTTGTCCCAGAAGATAACACTCCTTCCTTACTCTAGGCTTCTAGTGCCAGCATGGAAAAAGTACTCTTCATGGTTTGTTTCAAGTTCTGCCCTGTGGAGTGTTTTCCCCTCCATGAAGTCCACATTTGCTTTTGTCATGTAGCCTCAATAACAAAGTTACACATGAAAACACATCTACACACCTATTCAATTTCTGTGTAGCTAGAGATGAGTATAAGCAACCATGTAAACAGCCATCAGCCAGCTCCAGAGAATAATATCAAGGAAGGTGGAGACAATAAAGTGTGGTTTTTTTTTTTTTGGGGGGTGGGGGGTGGAGCATCAAGTGTCCACCCCCCTTCCTTTCTCCCCCAAGCAGCCAGGTTTCTTGCTGTCTAAGGACAATGAATGGAAGCATGTGAGCCTTCTCAAGAGAAACTAAGCAGCAGCTGTTAAATTTCACATTCTCCTTTGAGCCCTGATTTCACGGTGAGGAGTCGGTATCCTGTTTTCCGAAGAAAGCGGGTGGCTGGTTTATTTTTCACAACAGGACCTGACCTGTTGGTTCTGGAGCTCCTCAGATGAAGGCATTTGGACACACTACAGCTGCTACACTCCGGAAGAAAGCAAATTTCATTCTGTAATAAAATACTGCCCGTAGTCATTGTAGAAATATAAAAATGCATGGCTTCAAATTTGTTGTAGGATGGTTGTTGAGGAATTGTAAGATACATGGGCAATCTACACAGCTGGAGTGGAATCTCCCAGCAATTAAGACACTTGGAAATTTGACAGTTACTGTGAACTACAATGCTCTCTTCAGGTTTTTCTATACTTGTTGAAATAGTACTTCCACAGACTTTGGGCTTTGATTCTTGTGTTAAACGTCCTTGAACACAGATAGCGAAATCAAGCTGCACTTCTTGTATATACATGTCTAAAGACAGGCTGTAACAAACCTGAAAATTTAGGTAATATAACTCTTTACAATATCACAGAAATGGAGAGAAGAATTAGCAATAGGAAAATTGATAGAGCAGAAAACCTTACAAAGGTTACTCAAAATTATAAAGATTTTATGCTGCAATGCCAATGCAAATAGTGCTGGCAAATTCCAGAAATAAAAGGAAACCTAAATGCCAAACCCAAGCATACTTAATTTTGATGTTTTCCATGGCTGATATCACTGTAGTCAATGGGACAGATTAAACTGCTATATGACTACACTATTCAAATTTATACTTAAACAAACAGGAATAGTACTATTATGACAGACAACAAAGAACAAGTCACGATAGAATTAAAACTGGTCTTCATCTTCCTACCTAAGGCCTAGGTTATTATGTAATTACACTAAATCTAATTGTCCTTAAATGTCTCAGTAGAGCCCTCAGTACAAGGCATTTTCAAGTGAATTAAGACAGGAAAAGAAGTTTGTCTTTCACTCTGACACCTTGGACAGTGTTGTCCGATAAGGGTTATCAACAGCTTTGACGGAAGATACTTGTTCTGTCCTCAACAAATTCAGATGACACTAACAAAGAAAATGAAGAATAATGGCAGTAAGAGGAACAAATGGCTGAGAAATCATCCCAGAGTATCTATTTTCACCTCTTTTTTTTTTTTAAAAAAAAAGAAAAAAAACGGTTTAAGCTTCCAACTTGAATGGACAAGGAATCCAGAATTAGGACTGTGCTTCACAATTACTAAACTCAAAGTAGAGAAGCACCATGGCCAGGAATACAAGAGAACTTAAATTTTGACATAATATGGCAACACTGACAGAACTGGAGTAGTATGACGGTTAATGTAATAAGCTCTGACATTTTAAGAAGTTCTCCAACACGTGTCAGCAATTCTCTGCAGGAACAAAACAGATTGACCGCTATCCTGGGTAACACTGTTTGGGATTTACCAACCACATTGCAGAAAGACAAGAAAGAAAAACGAATAGTCTTTGGTTGACTTAATTAGAAAAAGAAAAACCCTGCCACACACCAAAAATGCATCATGACAGGACTAACTGTTCTGCATTTGTCACGTTGATGTTACTATGTGTTCCTGACTGCTAAAGCATGGAATGCAAATGTTGCTGACAAACATAAAAGCTTTTTCAAGAATCTACTGCCATCTGTAACATTGAAAGCATGTTTTTTCATATGAGAAAGCTCTTTAGCATCACAGAAAGCAAGTCACCATTCTGGCTTATGATATGAAAATTTATAATGTAATTCTATTGAGCTGATGAATGTTAGAACACAAAAGTTTAACACGAACAATTAAAAAGAAACCCCACGTAAGTAAAAATCTCTGTATAATTGGAAACACTATTCTATCAAAATCAGACTTCACAGTTCATGTATCTTCCAGTTCACTACGGTGTCACTTACAACATGAAGGGTTTCATGGGATAAAGCACACAGTGTAGCACTACGTGCCTTTTCTTAGTGACTTTGGGAGAAAGTATTCTTTCCAGACAGAATGCATGAGACAAATGTAATAATTTGAAACAGCTTCAGCTGCAAAACAAAGAAGAAAAATAAACTAGTCACATGGTCGAAGCACAGAAATACAACATGTCTTGATAAAATTTTAAAAATACAGAAGAAGAAACAAAACAAGCATTTCTAGCTTGTGCAGAGAACTTGCAGCAATGAAATCCTACCCTGATTTAAGCACAGCCACAATCCCTCTGACTGCTCAGTACTGGCTTACCTGAAAGCACATCTGCCTCAATAACATTTGTGTGCTCCATGTTCCATCTTTCACTGAGCTTGTAGGCAGAAAGCATTACACTGGTCTGGATGCAAGTCAGAGCTGAACTCCAGAACTGGTAGGTGAAGTGGGAAAGGTAATTAAGTAGTATTTTTAATTCCCTTTGTTACAAACATTAGTGCCAATGGGTGGGGTGGGTGTCTTTTCATACAACTCCCAAGAAAAATAGTGATATCCAAAATTTACCAAGTGTTCCATTTCAAATATCTGCTAGACTTCTAAAAGTTCTCTAGGTACTACCTTTACAGACAGGCAGAAGTACAACTTTTTCCAGGCAGGCTAACCACAACCTGCCATTTACATATAAAGAGGACTTTCCAATCAAATAATATAGCTTGTGAATGGTGGAATATTTGCCCTGTTCCATTTAGTATTACGTTAATTATAACGCTTTGCTGCAATGATCCCTTTAACATAATCTGATCATTTTAAGACAAGTAGATACTTACTATATCTCAGTACCTCAAGAATACATTTCAGATGTTATCAAAATGGTTAAATAAAGACAGAAAGATTAAACAGATAACTACTGCTGCCACCTTGAACCCATCCATTTCCAAGACTAGAGCACACTGAAATACAATCCTTGCTAAAGGAAAAGAGTCCGTGAGACTTACAAATACTTTAAGCTACCCAATGTTTTCCCACATACGCTTAACAAACTACACAACTTTACAGTTATCATACATCTAGTATACTACCTCTGCTTACTCTAGCTTTAATTAGAGGATACAGCTTTACATTTCCAGTAATCCATTTTTCCTGTCTACAGTGTATGACAACCAAAGAAAAACTAACACATAGCATAGAGGTCAGTGATATAAAACTCCACTAAACGACTAGGGAAGGCAGGAGGCAAATTACATGCTGAGCAGGTGAAATTTCTAGGGCATGGGAATGAAGCCATTAATAATATCTCCTGCAGAAATGAAATTAGGTAATTATCTTCTGAGTGTTACATCCCACTGCAGTGAATGCAGCTGAGGCTGTATCCTCCAAGACTGCTAACACCTGGAAAAAACAATTAGGTGCCAGAGTAACTCATTATCACTCCCAGCAAATGCCAGGGAGCTTCACCTCAGTGCTCCTGCATGGAGAAGTGTTCCTAAAGATATTCACAAATGTATTCCACTTCTACAACCTCATGGCAGGTCCCTCCTTGTCAACCACTGATGTTCAGCCTCCTCCATTTTGTATTGTATTAATTAATATATGATAATTAAATCAGGATTTCAGTATTAAAGAGGCCACTGGGGGAAATACACCAGCAGAAGTCACAGGGCAGGAGTGTAAATAAAGAAAACTGAAATTTCACAGTAACCTTTTCTTTATGAAACAAAACCTCGTGTTGCTGTCTTGGACTTTTCTTCCTCTTTCAACTTTCCTTTCTTAGGTTCTATTTCTGCATGGCAAATGCTATGTTTTGACTTTCTTATCCAGAAAAGTGTATCATGAGAGTAATGTCACGACAATTAAGAACACCTTCAGGACTAAAAGTATTTTCCAAGCACAAGTCTAAACCTGTGATTGTGGAAAAAAGTCTGAATTGTACCTATCTCTAAGGATCAGGAAAAATCTTTACTTACAGATACCACTGTGCACAACCCCCTAAAGAAAATGGAAGATGAGTGCTTGTTTTCTGCCTCAGTCCCTGTGTGAGTGAGTTAATCACTGAGTTATTAGATAAGAAGAGAGAACACTTACACATTTACTTAAACTTCTTTGCTTTTTTTTGAAGGATCCAAAAAAAAAAAAAAAAAAAGCTTTATTTCCAAAAAAAGCCACTGTTTCATCCAGCCTGGAGCACCTTATTAATTTCATATTTAATCTGAAAGGGGGAAAAAGCAATAAAATACATTTCAGGTTTATTCAGACTGAAAGCGTGCATTAATTTTTCAGCTCAGACAAGGTGGGATAAGATGTAAAGCACTGAACCAGGATACGTGTGATAAAAGAGCTAACAGAAGGCATGACTTTAGGGATGTGAACCAGAGAAGATAATTACCTAATACTGCTACTACTTATTCTGCACTGCTGGTCTAAATGTCAAAACCATACTGATGACCCAGAGATTTCACCTAATGAACTTCTGATTGGTGATGCTGGAGTTACTAAAAACTGTTAAATTACTCCAAATCACATAGATTAAAAGAACAAATTAAAAATGGCTCTGACAAATTAATGTTTGTATTTTACATTTTTGAATAATTTATCATATTAAGATCATCCGTAGTATCAATGCTCCAGCTACAGATGAAAATGCTGACAGCCTGCCAACCATCTAGAGATACAAAATCCTCCTGGAATTGTTAGAAATATGCATGATGTTCCCGAGACTTTAAATCTGTGTTCTGTATTCCAGTTTGCAAGGAGGTCTCTAACGACTGCCCATATGAGGAGAAGTCATACTGTTCACAGAAGCTGAATAATTCTAGGCTACTTATAGTTTAAAAAGTATTCCTGAAGCTCTCACATTTTAAACAAGAGTATCCACTTAACTTTAAAAGAAGCAGCAGTACTACCACTTTGTTTTTAGAAAATAATTTGACAACTTAACAAACTTAAATGGACAGATTACTGATAAGAAGTTTGAAAAAAAAAAAAGTTTGATTTTTTTTATCAAAAGAAGTTTGATAAAAAGCACATAAATATCTGAAAGGAAGAAGGTGTTTTGGATGTATATGGAATGAAATGGAGTTATCAGCTTGAAATCTAACTCAAGGAAGGGATTTTTTTAGCAGCAATAAACAAAAATAACCCCAAATGCCTATCATTTTATCAGCATGTCATCTGTATTTTTTTGTAACTCAGATGTTTACTACTTTAGAGGAAATCTCTTCTTTAAAATGGTTATACTCTTTTTCCATGCATTAATTGAAAATATTTTTTGACCACAGTTTGTTACCCAATGGAAATATGTATCAATCAGAAGTCTCACATACCTACAACTCTGACATTACCTTGCCTTAAATGACCAAAACATGTCAAGCACACGAAATAGATATGATTGTGATGGTCTTCAAAAGATGCTGCTGCAACTTATGGTCAGCTTCTGTCTCACAGCTAGAATCTTCCTGCAGATGAGTAGTAAGTAGACCAGTACATTTAATGTTAATCACATTTAGCTTCACACCATTTCAAAACCATATGTGCAAATCCTTAGTAACACAACTTTTCTAGGTGAGCATCCTTCATTTTGACAGCTATATACAAAAGGAAAACACCCTTTTGCTTTGAAAGCTCATCTGAATCTCAGGCAGTGTGCAGATATTCAGAATGTGAAACTCTTACAGCAGCATTCATCCCAGAGCTAAAATTCTTTTTTCAAGTGTTTTTCAAGGGTCTTCTTTTCTCCAACTTGGTACATGCAGCAGTGAAGTTATAAACAAAAGTAGGCTGAATTATAGCCACCAAAGACCTCATACTCATTGCTGCACTGTACTTGGCAATCTTTAAGAACTTCACTGATGCAAGAGGAATAGAAGAACTAAGATGTTTATTCTCCCCAGTCACAATTTCTCATTTCTTGCTTTTTAGGGATGCATCTTATTTAATTGAGTAAATATTAATTCTGAAAGGGATTACAGCTATTCTAAATATTCAGAAGTCCTGAATTATCTAGAGCATTTTTAAAAGTAGGATAGGGATATGAAAGATGACTGTATGCCTCTTGAGGCTTTCTGAAGGCTTCATTAACAATTCCACACAAGAAAAGCGTTTTTAGTAACTGCACAGTGACAATATCCACACTCTTTGTGACAGTTCAGGAATCTTCCCTGTAAACCATTCATGAACTTCGTCTGACATTCTGAATTTGTTTTATAAATAGTGTTGTTTTTTTTTTTCTTTTTTTTTTTCTCATACACACCATTTCCAGTAAGAGTTTCCAACCATAACTCCCCAACCAGATAAAGTAACTGGCCATTGAAAATAACAATTGTTTCTCTGGCTGAGTGATTAAAGCCAGAAGTGAATTTTCTCCTGCTTGTCCACCAGGAGGAAGTGGAGAGAGCAAAGAATACCCAAGCTAGAAATATTCACTAAGAGAGCGGCTAAAACACAAGCTTAGAAAAAGACTTGAAAGATGAGCATAGGGGGCAACCTCAGTAATTTTCGGACAAGAGAAAGAAGATGGGGTCTTATTTAACTGGAGACATGTAAGATTCATGTGAGAAAAAAATGGGAGAGAAGCACAGTTACTGAAGAAAAGCCGGAAGCTGCAGAAGCCAAGAGGAGCTGGGCAGGATCCCAGCAGTCACATGAAAGATTTATGGTATCTCCAGAAGGTGCTTAGAGACCCCACGGAGGTCCAGATTCCAGGGGCTTAAAGAATGCATGGCCTAATGAAATAAATCCCTAACATATCACCCAGTGAAGTGTCCCAGCAGAGAGGGAACTCTACCAGCAACCCCAGCTAACCCCTATTTTATTAAAAAAAAAAAAAAAGGAAAAAGGAAAAAACACACACACACAAAACTAGAATGAATTCACATGTGAGTTTGTGAGCCAAGAGAAACATAGATGGTTAGTCCTTAGAGCAAGAAGATGAGATTTTAACAGCTGTAAAGTGTTGAGCTAATGCTCACGGGGTATGTTGCTTGGTGGATTTTTTCCCCATCATCACATGGAACAAAGCTCAGTATCTGCTATAGGCCTCCTCAGCCCTGGGGTTAGATTAGAAGATATCCAGAAAGAATTACAATGTTCTTAGAGAAAGCACATCACCAGGAATCATTTCTTTATGAGGACCTTTAGCTTCTCAGAGACTCACAAATCAATTAAAGTGAAAGATATTAGACATGAATACTTCAGACCATGTAATTATAACTTGAGTGTAAAATAAAGAGGGAAATAAACAACAGCCTGTATCTCAGTTTTAAAGTGAGAAGCAAGTAACATTAAAAATGGAAGGGACAGTTAAAGGCAAACAGACAAATACAGGGGTTTGGATATGGGGGAAGACTGGGACTTAAGTCAGTCAGGATAAAAATATGTAGATACTCCCAAATAGAAAAGAATGAGCAGAAATGGGTGTGCCAAGATGAGAAGCTAGCATACTGTTAAAATTGGCCACTGAGTGAGAGGTGAAGGAGTACCTTCCTCACTCTGATATCAGCAGTTATCATAACTAAAGGGAATGAAAATGTGGGAATGGAAGTTATACATATTGAAGTTAACATTAAATCCGTGTTCAGAATGAGAGGATCCAACCTAGAATTGTTAAAGAACTTACAAACAAAACTACAAGCTTGCAGCCAAAACTATTCTAGGTCTTAAGGAATCCGCTTCTCTTGAAAATACCAAAAGTAGAGGCAACAGTGTAGAAAAGAAGAGCAAATGAATGTGGGCACTGCAGTCCTATCATGCTGACTAAAACAGATACAAACTTTAGAACAAGTTCTGAAGAATAAGGAGAAGATAAAATAAGTGGATAAAATACAACACTTTGCCAAGTATTTTGGTATCCTTTTGACAATGGATTTTCTAAACAAACTAAGCTTAATAGATGTAGTCAATCTGCATTTTGTGAAGCAACATCTCATTCCATTTTTATTTAGTACAGACTCAGCTATTAGTCAAAAGATCATATGGTTAGAAACCAGGTAAGAAGAAATGAAAACAAGATGGGAAGGAAAAGGGAAGTAACAAAGTACATTTTAAGTGGCCTCCAATTAGATATGATAGACATCAGAACCCTCCCAGGAACAGAAATGTTCTCCAAACTGGTGTTTCAACCGTTTCAACAAAAGAGTTTCAAAAACTTTAGGATAACATGTGTCCCATAACTGCAGTGTTCTGGAAATGCAACACATGTTCTGGTCTAAGTCCTGAATGTTGGCCTTGGTCCTCAACACAAACAGCTTCAGACAAACCTTTCAGAAAATGAAAAGCAGTTAGACTTTCAAAATGAGTGTTCCCTCTGCCAGCTCTTTTTCCCCTCCAAAGACACAGGCACAAATGGAGAATTAAAAAAAAAAAAAAAGGCAATTAGTGATTAGTTCCAAGAAAATTCAAACCTTACTTCTTTAATTGAAAATTACAAATCTAAGAGATTTGGCGGTTGATTTTTTCAATGAAAATAGAATGCAAAAGCAGCCTGCTATCAGAACAAAATCATTATAAGACTGCAGCACTGCCAAAATTATTGCTAAAGACATCAACTTCAAAGACAGCTAAAGAAAGAAAAGAAACAAATTCCAGGATATGGAATTTTACTTTAATAGTAACAAAAGGGAGAGAACAAACAAACAACAATAGAAGCCAAATATACATTTTCATCTTTCTTCTTTCTTTTTAAAACCAGAATGAAATGTCCCCTCTTAGCTCCTTTAAAAATTATATGGATGTAAATCTAAAAGGAAAAGAATTTTTGAAGTCATGAGTCTGTCTTCAACTGTAACCTTTGGGAAAAATCATTATTCCAGTGTCACTGGTGATGGAAGCACAGATTGTGTTAAAATATGTGACATTAAGAAAAAGTTCTGTGCTCAGGGAAAGTAGGTCATGTTTGTACTGCAGTTTATTTCGTCCCCTTGCTCCTACAGCACCATGAATACAGCTCTCTCTCTCTCCACCTTGGAGACACAGACACACATTAAATTAGCTGGGATTTTCAAAATTCAGAGAACCTGAAAAACCCCCAAAGAACAAGTCCTGGCTGATTTCATCGAGGCTTATGTTCCTAAGCTGCCTGCACACTTGTGCAACAAAGGCTCTTTTGAAAACAGCCTTCCAGCTCCCCACTGCCCCACAACTTCTGCAGCCATCAAGGGGCGCGAGGTTGTCGTACAGCATTACCATATGGTAGCATTTTACACTTACTTTGCACGGGCTTAGAGGTCTATGTAAAGCAGAAGGCAGGCAGGAATTACGGAGTTTGTTCAGTTTTAAAAACACACATTGCTGATTTGTGCTGTGAGGTAAACAGCCAATCTTCCCCCTGAGCAAATGTTGCCCCATCCTATCACCCCAGCACAAGCTGGCGACTGGATTCTGACGAGGCTCCGAACACCAACTGCCACTTGGCACTAATGGTGCTAAAAAGCTACTCCAGGGCTACGCTAGAGTAACTACAATTGTAAGCAACAAATCTGAAATGCCTTTGGTGATTTCACCTCTCGAAATGCTATAAAATGATATTCTATTCATTGTCTTGATAAGCACGAGTAACAGTGCTGTGCACCAAATACACAGAACAGGAACCAAACTACTGGAAACAGAGCAAGCACTGAATTGGCATAATTCCAGTTACTGATCCCTTTCCCCCAAACTTACCTGTGATTTTTAAGGTTTAAATTCTGTGTTGATGCATTCTTGAGATTAATAAATTTTCTAATACCACAGCCAAAAAACAACCTATCCATCACAAACTTACAGCACAATGTACAGCACAAGCATTAACAAGGTGATAATCCTTGTCTCAAAGAGCTTATTCTCCTCCATCTGACAGCATCTTCAGACAACTGAAAATCTTTTCGGAACAGAAATTCATGTTAAAGAACATGCTTTATCTTGTCCATTTCCACATAAGGGCACAACATCACTCCTACAGTAATATTATCAAGCGTTATAGTGGTAAAAGTACCAAACTGAAATGTAGTCAAGAAATTAGCTAATTAATAGAGGTGTATGGACTTTCTTACAGAATCAAACTGGATAACTGTCCAAAGAAATAGCCTATCAAAAGATAAACAGTACATCCCTATGTAAAAATAATTAGGTGTCTATATGAGAATGCTTAATACATAGCCCTACTTTTATATGGAAGCAGAGATGAAGATATCAATAAATCCTTGACTTTGATAACAATCTTTGAGAAAACTTCTTTTCTACAAATGGTCGGTCTATTATCAAGGCAGTCATGGTGCAGAAGGCCAACTGGGAGAACAGGCTCCAATAAACGATTACTTTAGTATGACTGGCCATGAGTTCAGAATTTAAAGAAACTACAAAATATAGAAACTACAAAACATAAACAAATGTGTACTATAAAATTATATTTTCTGGGGTTTTACACATTAGGAAACAAAAGATGGTGTAGCATGTAACCCACCAGAGGCTGAGCGCAGGAGTCTCCAGCAGTTTCTCTGATTGGTGACATACATCCAGTTCCTTGGACGCTGCACTAAACCATATGTGTTTATTTATAATTGTAGAGAAAAAAACCACCAAGGCATACACAAGTTGTTTGTCTCACATATGTTCAGTCAGACGTTAGTTAAAAAAACTGCCCTTCCTGTTACCCCTTCCCCAGTACCAGATGTAGGTAGAAGCCAGTGGAAGTGGAGCAGACATAAGCATGACAAGCTAATTCCCTGCATGAGGGACATAGCTGAGGAAGGGGGAAGGGGAGACGAAAACACTACACAGGAGTCCCACAAGGTCAGTGCAGGAGATTGAGACATCTGTCAAGGCTGGAAGTCAGTACGTTTGCTTGTATTATAGCAGATATTGTTGTTACCACAACAGTTTTACTCTTAAAACAGTGCAGCCTGTGAGTGCAAGTAAATTGGCATGACAGCATCCTGATTTTTAAGTCGCATCCACAGGAATCAGACGCATTAAAGTCTGGCAGAAATGTAATACTTGTTTTCATTTAAGGAAAGGGAGGAGAGAAGACAGAACCTAGAGCTGCGTCTCTAATGCTGTGCTGTCAGTTACACAAGAGAAGTCCAGTTCTTAGCAAAGCAGTGTCTCAAAGTCCATAGATGTAACCCACTCTGGAGTAACTTCCGTATCAATGTGGAGTGGAGGAAAAGGGGCAGCAACAAATGCATCTTCCCTTAAAACATGTTCTGCTTACTCTCATGTCTCACCCATGAAGGGTTGAGGTGAGACAACTGTACATTTGGTGTGTACAGTAAATTTCACCCATGTAAAGAAAAGCCTGGTTAACATTTTCTTTACACTGCCTGGTTTAAACAGGACTGAGCAAGGAATGAGGATGATACAGATTTGGTACACAGAACAATTTCCCTGGTGATCCACATACTTTGGTACATACCTCCTGCATCTACCCTGAAAACCCTAACCTAGTAATCGCCAAGAGAAGGAGGCAGAGATTTTATACCCACGCACCGCTGGCCAGCATATGGGTCCTTACAGGCACTCCTGCTGCATTACTGTGTGCTGGTGGTCACTGTGAATGCTGACAGTTACTGCATGTGGTCTCGTATGTGTTAAATAGGATACAACTGTTTAAATTCCTACACATTTATATATATATATATATACACATATACCATACATATACACATGTTTATGAGGAGAGGAGTTCTGTTGCTGAACCAAATACACCATTACTGGACATGATCCCCAGGTATGATGCAAATCCTTTGCAATTCTACATTCACCAGAGAAGAATGATTTCACTCAAGTGCCAATGAAATTAAAAAGCTCCTGATTTGCACAGGTTTAAAGAGAAGGGTCTCAAAGAGCTTAGAAATGACTGAATGAACTGTGATTTATAAAGTAATTTATTAAAAATCTACAGCAGTGTTCTTGCTCCTTACCATTTAACAGGGAACAGGGAGTAAGGGTTGCTCAAACAAACCCTATCATTAATGCATCACAGAACAAGTTTCTCCTATGCGCACACTGCACCAAATCCCATAAAACTCCTGAGTAGGTTCTAAATCAAACTCATGAATTTTAAAAGACAAATGCAGACTCTATAAATCATTCATGTTTTTTAAGCGTGCAATTAGAAGTTTGTTTTCAAGAATGAATAAAGCAGTGAAATAAAAATAAGGGCTTACTCTGTGATGTGTCAATCCTTTTGCCTGGCAAGCTGGACCTTAAGAGGTTGTGAACTCATATATTTCCCAATGTTTTAAAACCTTCCAGGAAAGACTAAGCCTTCTGCTTACCCAGCAATTTATGAAAATCTATATGGATGATAAACTGACGTTAATGTTTGATAAATGAATAGACAGGCCATACCCAGCCATTTACAGCTTATTTATAATTTGCTCGAGTGTGGCATAAAACAACTGCTGAAGTCAGCTCTTTGATTAAAGGTGAACACCAGCAAAACCATTACCTTTGTGAAGGGGACTGCCTCCCATCGGAAACAGTAGCACACCAAACACTAACCCTGAAAGTCAGTGACTATGAAGGAACTTGCTGAATAACTAGAAACTAAAACAGCAAAAGTTTAAGGCTTCCACTTCCCACTTCTCATATCAGTGCATTGTTAGGATCTGTGCTTCCTGCACCTAAAGTGTGCAGCCTGTGCTTAAGACTGGCACTGAATGGATAGGATCAAGAATTGGACTCTCCTTCCTACAAACTTTTCAGTTATTGTTCACAACTCTTTTACTATTATTAAAAAGCTAGAGAAGGGCACCAAAACTAGAATTCTGAAGCAAAAGAATATGTAAAACTCCTGTCAATTTAAAGCAAATTTAAAACAATCATTAAAATAATGTATTTTGCTTTCTGAATTTTTTCCTTTCCTCCATCTCCATACAGGAATCATCAGAATATTGCACAGTCAAATAGCCATTTATTAGTCTCCAGGCCCAGACCATCCATACTTGTGAAGCTACATATTTTATAGATCAAATAAAGTTCAGGGCAGCCATGAAAACTGATTTTATTCTGCAAAGCTATTATAATCTACTGAGAATCTACTGAATGGCTTCTGGAGGGCAAAAGGATATCTGTTGTTAATTTATAGAAAAATAATTGCTTCAAAATCATATACCAAACAGATAAATCATGATATGGTGACTGCTGTCAGGCTTAATAATATAGTATTAATTAGATGGATGAATGAATGAATAGTGTTGCATCGTAATTAGAGGTGAGATGATTGATTTCTTCGCTGTAACTGTAGTTCAGCCTGGCTTTTGGTCTCTCTGTTGTCAATTACAGTAGCTTTAAAATGTATCAAACAAAACCTAACTCTTCCCTGCAGCTGAATTCTTTAAATCGGATACAGTGAAGCTAGACCTGGAAAGCTCAAGAAACTTAGAGATGCCCACTTGGCCTGATCTCTTCCAGCCTCTTTCTCTCTCACGTCTAATGAGGATGAGCCAGATTTTACAGCTCTTTATAGCCTAGTTTGTTGGCTTCATTTCTGTAACCGCAGTGTGGATGAAATGATCTAAAACCAAAAACCTTCAGAGAAAGGACAGTCCTTTCAGCTCCTCGCTTCAACATTCAGGGAAAGAAATGGAAGGAAAATGCAGGATGCAGGCTGTGCTGCTACCTGGTCAAGGGCCCAGTGAAAGATCATGGCTTCCAAGCCTCCATCACTTCAAGCAGAGATGTAGCCTTCATCCCTTTTCATCCTCTTTTCTTTCTTTTTATTTTGCAGAAGGCAGAGAAGAAATGAGGAACAGCTGCATGTTAAAATGTCCTTTTTAGAACCCTCTCCGTCTGGTAGTGCCTCTTGGAAATGTGTATTTCAAGTAAAAACAATTTATCTGAAATATACTAAGCACTTAAACAAAAATCAAAAACCAAGCATCCTTCTTATTATACCTTTAAATATTATTTTATAGAAACCCACAGGCCTTTCCCTAATCATGGACTAATTGCAAGTATACTTAGGTTAGCTTCTAGAGCTTTAAACAAAATCTTTCTTTGCTGTCATTGCATTTACAAACCCCTCACAAGCTCAGCACCAGAAGGACCGTCATTTTTAAATAAAAGGAACAGAGGAGCTCTAACCAGTGAGCTAAAACAGCCTCCTTAATGGACCAGAAAAGTGCAAGTTGTCATAACAGCGGAATGTACATAGGTCTTTATCATCTGACAGATAACATATGTTTTTTCTCCTCTTCTGTGCTGTCAGAAATCACTCAAAAGCCAATAAACATATTTTCTGATAAACCATGAAAGAAAATGAACTTAGAAAAAACTACTGACATGGCTGTCACTAATTCATGACAATTTATGTTCTCTTCAAGATGCAATTACAGGCTTGAAATGCATTATTATACTTTCCCTAAGAACTCATGTGCAGAATTAAGTGAGCTACACTTCTGCCACAGAGCACCTCACAAGCTCCAGCACACCCTTGCTGGGGAAGCAAGTTTAACCTACCAGTCCCAAACATATACAGAATGTGCCGTGCTGTGTAACACAAAATAAACACCTCCATTAAGTTTGAAATAGGAGTTCAGCTGAGAGCTGCAATAGCCACCAAATCTCTTTCTAACTCTAAGCTCTGCATAGCCCAATAAGGGAGAAATACTCATTTATGCAGGAGTCCCTGGAGGATACAAAGCAGAACTGGCACATTTCTGCTTCACCAAGGTAAAAGGTACAACCTAAGAAAAAGAGGTGCCAACCTGATGTGCTGAATTATTTTCCTTTAAATCAAGTGTTAGCCTGCTGCATGAGAGACAAAGAAAATATATTGCTGCTTCGGGTAGGAGGCTAAAATCCTGACAGACCTGGCAACTCAGTACTCTAATTTTGAGATAGATGTATTGTACTAGAGAGAACCATTTCAATGAGTATTACAAAGCACCGCAATCACCTAAAAAGCTCAAAAATGAAATTAGTAACGATAATTTAACCTGTGCTATCAAGGCAGGTCAATGGGAAAACTTTATTCCTCAATTCATTACATTAGGAGTAAGAGAATGGCTCACAAGAGAGACACTAGGTCACACTCATCACCCTTAGGCCACAGAGGTGCAATCATCACAGAGGCATAAATCATCCTCTATTAAACCTGACTGAACTTGCCAAGCTGACTCCAAGGTGCACAGAAACAGGACATCATCATCATCATCACTCAGCTGTCCACAGGCTTTGCAATCACATTGCTCCATTAGACTGGGATGACAAGTATAGAAAGAAAAAAATAAATAAATAAATAAAAATGAAGAAAGCCAGAGCTGCTCTCACTTTTTGTCCATCTTATCTCCTTTCTAGGTCATACTGAAGATCCACAGAAAACAGACTTGTATTATGTTGAATGTTCCCTTACCCAACCTGTACTGATTTGCATTTTACTTATGAAATAGCCCCAAAGGCTGCAAGTTCAGAAGTGCTGCCACCTCAAAGACCATTCCCTTTCAGCAGGAACCACAAAACACACCCCTCGTTCACCCTGCAGCCCCTGTCCTTTGCTATGTGCCATAATGGTGACCACACTGTGCAAACTCAGCCTACTTCTCCTGCGCAAGACTTGATTCAATCACCAACGGTAATCATTAAATTTTAACAAAGGTGCATCTATCACAACCTTCTACAAGCCAGAAGTTCAGTAGCCAAAGACACAAAAATGTGATAAACTCTAATAACATCCTCAAAAATCTAGTTATACGTGTTTCACTGTATACCTGTATACTACTTTCCAATCTCCACTTCCACGTTGATCTTCCCTTTTCTTCATTAAGATTTTTTCCCATTTGTCTGCTCAGATTTCTGATCTCACCTGTGTTATTTTTTTCAGTGATGCGATCATTACATTGCCACGCTTCTTTCTATCTTAGCCAACATAAACAAACACCACTTATTGTTCAGGACGCAGATTCTCCTTTCCTGGGCAATCTGCACTGGAAGGGAGAGCCTTTTGCCAACACAGAAAATCCTGTCCCTATGCCTGGGAAACAGCAGTGGTTCCAGCAGCTGCTGAAACCTCTGTGTCCCCTACATGCAGTGCAGTTAATTTCTCCAACCAGTGACTTTCTACAGAACAGCAGAAACCAGTGACAGACAGGCTTAAATGCAAGCTGACACACTTCATTTATCTACCCCTTGAGATATTATCCCAAAGGCAAGGAGGCAGAAGGGAACAATAACCTAACTGATTATCACAGGCAGAGTAAAAGGCTTCACAGAAGGAAAGAAATCTCCCATTAACAGCATGCAGTGAAGAACACAAAGGAAAAAACTGCACAGCATTTTGTGGCTTTTGGTTTCAGGAGCAGCGATAACACATTCTGGGGTCACCCCCTCTTCATGCTAGCTCTGAAGTTCAAGAGCCAAGTGAGAGCCAGGACTCCTACCACAGATCCTGAAAGATGGCTTGGTCAAAATAAAACTATTTTCTTCATTCACAGCATGCAGAAGCTCCAAGAGCAATGAAAATGAAATCACCTGCTTTATGAGAGCTTTTCCTGCTTATGACAGGTGAATAGGATGAAAGCAGGGAAAATGGATTGGAAAAGGGTATTTTGAAAGGGGGTATGTTTAAGGATTAAACCTATTAAGCCTAGTGAGAAATGTGGGCATCACTCTGATGATACAGGATTAATCTGTATGCAGAAAGACCAGCTTCCTTCCCCGGCAGCCCAAGGGATGCTCATTTGTTATTCCTCCCACACTCTTGGTCACCTTTGGCGTTAATCTCGCAGGTCTGATCATCCACCCGTGTAACATGCCTACTTTTTCCTACTCTCTAAGCAGGATCACGGCAGCCTGGTGATGTTTGCAAAACTCAGCACACCCCAGATGATACCCTTGCACGTGGTGCTTTGACCTGCTAGAAAACCTACACCAAATAAGCAGCAAACCCAAGCATTTTTATTTCTATTTTTTTCCCCGGGTCCTTCAAGCAGCGCCTGTCTGACCAAACCACAAGCACGAGCCGCTGCGTTTCAGCACCACGGACCGCAGGGGCCCCGCGCACCTGCCCCGCAGCCGGGTTCCTTTGTCTCTTTGGGATATGAGATACAAAGCTGAAGGCTTTCCAGTGTAGAAATTCTGAAATTTCCTTCCGAGCTAAAGGCAGAAGGGATATCTGGCAAAGCCTGGCCTTGAAAAACCTCCATTCAACCCCACTCACAAAAAAAGAAGGATTTTTGGTGGACAAAAGTGGACATTTTTTCTATTATCATGAATCATTTTCTGTAAAGGTAGGGTGAACTGATTCTCTTCATTATCAGAGAGAGCTCTGATAACATTACAAAGCCCCAGAAATGCTTTTTAATGTCAGGTTCCTCCGTGTCACAATTACCCTCTGCTGTAAAGTTCCCCTGTGTGCCACACTTACCCTCCGAGATGTGTGATCTTACTGATTTTACACTGAGGACTCTCCCAAATCCTTCAAAGTGGGCAGCTTAATCAGGCTGTTTAACTGTGTAGGGCTTGGACAGAGCCAGCACCTGAATCTCTCTGCAGATCCGAGCTTTTGTGCTCATTACCTGGGCTGCATCACGCTGCAGAGTGTGTAAGCAATGTTTCTATTTTAGGGCAGAAAACCTAAGGCCCTAAAACCAAGAAAATAAACACCCGAAGGCTGCGTAGGCTGTGACTTAGCCACCGCAGTGCACGGCTCCGCTGCTCCCATCCCGCCCGGACGGCCGGGGCGGCCGTCGGGGGGACGGGGCCGTCGGAGCGGGCTGGCCCTCGAGGGGGCACGGCCGTCGGGGGGACGACACGGCCGTCGGGGCGGGCCGGCTGTCGGGGGCACGGGGCCGCGGTGGGGCCGGTGCCGTCGGGGGTGCCGGCGCCGCGGTGTCCCGCCCCGGGGCTCACCTGCAGCAGGCAGCGGCCGGGCGCGGCGTGCTCGGGGAGGCGGCCGCGGTAGACGCGGCGCTCGAAGCGGGGCTCGTTGTCGTTGGCGTCCTCCAGGCGGACGCTGAGGCGGGCGGAGGCGGAGCGGGGCGGGCGGCCGCCGTCGCGGGCCACCACCCGCAGCTCCAGCGCCGCCTGCCGCTCCCGGTCGAGGCGGGCGCGGGTGCTGACGGCTCCGCTCCGCGCGTCGATGCGCAGCAGCGCCAGGGCCGCGGGCGCTCCCTCGAGCGCGTAGCGCACCTCGGCGTTGGGCGAGCCCGGCTCGTCGGCGTCCGAGGCGCTGAGGCGCAGCACGGCCGTGCCGGGCGAGGCGGCCTCCGAGACGGCGGCGCGGTAGTGGGGCTGCGCGAAGGCGGGCGCCTCGTCGTTGAGGTCGGCGACGCGCAGCAGCAGCGGCTGCTCGGCGGACAGCGGCGGAGCGCCGCCGTCGCGGGCCACCAGGCGCAGCTCGTAGAGGTCGCGGCGCTCCCGGTCGAGGGGCGCCGCCACGCAGAGGAAGAAGACGCCGGCGCCCGCGGGGCGCAGCGCGAAGGCGCCGTCGGCGCCGCGCAGGGCCAGCGCCACGCCGGGCTCGCCGCCCGCCTCGTCGGCGTCCGAGACGGAGACGCGGGCCACGTAGTCGCCCGGGCGCGCCCCCTCGGAGACCCGCGGGCCGCCGCTCTCGGTGAGGAAGAGCAGGCGGATGGCCGGCCGGTTGTCGTTGACGTCCAGCACGGCCACGGAGACGAGCGCGCTGGACACCTCGGGCTGCGCGCCGCCGTCCCGCGCCTCCACCACCAGGCGGTGCAGCGCCCGCGCCTCGCGGTCCAGCGGGCGGCGGAGCCGCAGCACGCCGCTGCGCTCCTCCACGGCGAAGTAGCCGTCGGGGTCGCTCTGCCGGCGGTTGATGGCGTAGCGCACCTCGCCGTTGGCGCCCAGGTCCGGGTCGGTGGCCAGCAGGCGGCACACGGCCGTGCCCGGCGCCGCGTCCTCCCGCAGGCGCGCCCGGTACTCGGCGCGGCTGAAGGCGGGCGCGTTGTCGTTCTCGTCCAGCACCCGCACGGCCACCCGCAGCCGGCCGCGGCGCCGCGGGCTGCCGCCGTCCCACGCCTCCACCACCAGCCGGTGCTCGGCCGCCCGCTCCCGGTCCAGCCGCCGCAGCAGCACCAGGTCCAGCGGCTCCGGCGGCGAGCCCGGCGCCGGGCGCCCGTAGCGCAGCGCGAAGAGCGGCGGCTCGCCGGCCGCCAGCAGCGCGTAGCCCTGCGTGCCGAAGCGGCCGGCGTCGGGGTCGCGGGCGGGCGGCAGGCGGAAGGCGGTGCCGGGGGGGCTCAGCTCCGACACGTCGAGCCGCAGGCGGTCCCTGGGGAAGCGCGGCGGGTGGTCGTTCACATCGGCCACCGCGATCTCCACCTGCACCACGTCGCCGCGCAGCGTGGCCGCCGCGAAGCTGTAGCGCGCCCGGCGCTCCCGGTCCAGCCGCCGCGCCGTGCGGATGATGCCGGTGTCGGGCTGCACGTGGAAGTCGGCCAGCAGCGCCGACTCGCCGCTGCCCTCCGACAGCAGGAAGCCCCCCGGCGGCAAGGAGCCCTCCGGCAGCCCGGCGCGGATGTCGCCCACCAGCGTGTCGGCCGGCAGCCCCTCGTCCACCGCCAGGCTCAGCTTGTAGCCCGGCGCCGCGCCGCCGCCGCCCGCCGCGCACAGCCACAGCCACAGCGGCACCAGCGCCCGCCCCGACGGGGCGGCCGGCGCCGGGGCTCCGCCGCCGCCTCGCCCCCCTCGGCCGCCCCGGCACCTGCCGCCGCCGCCGCCCCGCCGCCGCCCGGCCATGCTCCGCCGCTGCGCCGGCAGGAGGAGAGCCGGCGAGCCTGCGAGGCGCTGCGAGGACGAGCGAGTGCGAGGGGGCGGGCAGGGCGGCTCCCCGCCGCCGCCGCCGCCGCCACCGCCCCGCGCAGCCCCCGCCCCGCCGCCCCCCGCCGCCCCCCGGCGCTCGGAGGGCCGGGGGGGGCTCGGGCAGGAGCGGAGCGCCCCGGGGAGCCGGGACACGCAGGGGCACGGGGGAGAATTTAAATCGGACGGAAACCTGCAAGGTCTCTGTATTCGGCCAGGCTTTTTTCTGCTTTTTTCTCGCCTTAATGTTCGGGTCCTCGCTTTCTGGGCTCGCTCTTTACCCCAGCGTTAGGTCAGTGAATAGCGCTCGGCACGGCAGGGAAGCGCTTACCAGAAATAAGCTCTAAGGAGGAACTTGGGTCGGCTTGAGGGGGACCAGGATTTCGTTCCTTTTTCGGTATTCCTGACTCCCGTATCTGACTGGGAAGAATTAGTGTTTCTTCGGTGCCACCGAGAGCATACGGCATCATATAAATGCTAAGTACCAGACATCCATCTTCCCGTGAAAGCTACGTGTGATGCTTCAACAGTTACCTGCAGCCTCCTGCTGCTCCCGCTGCTCCCTTCCCAAACTCCATTTCCTCTTTCTCCTGCCGGCCAGTTGGAGAAAATCACATTCATCCTAGGGCAGACAAGTGAAATCGGGGCAAAGAAAATAAAGTGGCAGGAGGAGCTGCTGCAGGTTAAGTCCTCTGCTAAGAAGGAGTGTGGGGCACTTGGGAGAGCAGTTCTTTTGCTCGTTGCCACCCTGAGAACAGCTACCCACATCCCTCTGGTGCCAGAGCACCAGTTCCCTGAGGAAGGGGCAAAGCCACTGCAACAGCCCTAAAAGTATCCACGTAGGGGAGGAGAAGGGAAGAGAAGGGTGGCTTTTTCCCATGTTGCTATAACCTAAACAGTCCACATATCCAGGTAAGAGGGAAAAGCAGTTTCCAAAGTAAGTTTAGAAGTCTGCATGCGTGTGTGCCTGCATGTGCGGGAGGGGAGACGCACAAGATCATATCACTACATCTGACTGGCCTCCCTACGTAGAGAGACAGGGCTGAGCAAAATCTAGATTTTGTCAGATCTTCTTAGGCACAGTGCAAATTCTGAGAAAGTCTCTGTATATTTATATACTGCGATAATTACAAGCATAGAAGCAAGAAGGAAACGCCGAGGCCCTTGCCAGTTCCATTCATATTCATTGAGAAAACACATGGATCCTCCCCAAGTCACAGATGTTCAATATGAAAATGCCTGAATTCCATTGAATCACAGCAAGTTTGGAAAAACTGCCATGTCCCATGCAGCCCATGCAGTCACTAAGAAAACATGTGAATCATGTTCAATCAGGCGCATTTACTGAGGAAATAAACAAAACCTGCTGTTGCCAAGCTCAGGCAGTGCCTAAGGAGCAAAGTTCTGTATTCAGATACAGCAAGCACGGAGACAGCTGGAAAAAAAATAAAAAATAAGATGGACTTAGCTGTCTGAGGTTCTGGCAGTATTAACAGATAACCCAGCACCCCTGTCTTTTGTGAGACCAGGGCACGTTATCAGTTTTGCATCAAGTAAAACCACGTAAAACCCTGCCCAACTGCAGCTTGTTTCCAGAAATGCTGCATCTTTGGGACAGCACAGATGTGCTGCCTGCTTCAAGCCCTACCTTGTGAGTGCTTCTCCACCTTCTTTGTCCTTCTGCCCTCTCTGAGCATTTTCTTCTTTTCTCCATTCCCTTCTTAAGCTTTTTCTCCCCCTCTCTTTTGCCGTGTTCATGACCTCATTCCTTTTCTTCCACAAATCACAAACAGAAGTTTCTAAATTTTGAGGCGATGCTTGCAGTCTCCTGGATATATTTAGCTACCCCCGCTGTTCCCCGTCTTCCCAGTGACATGCTGACCTACGTGTAAAATAGAAGTGGCATCATGTCAGACATCAAGGGAAGCCACCACAGCGACATAACCCAAAGGAAGGGTGCAAAGTTTCAGTGCACCATCCTGACATCCCAAATGAGCCATTCTTGCAGCAATGACACTTGGCTGCTACTTAGACCTTCTACCTAGCCTTATGGTGTAGAGAGCAGACAGGATAGCGTGCTGCGTATTTGCACCTCTACTCATTTTTTTGCACTTAGACGTGACCTTGTTTGAAGGCAAGGGATGTTGGCCACAGCCAACTGCTTTCCTGGAGGTGACCACCCCTGCCTTTGTAGGCAGGTGAAGAGCTCACACCAGCACTTCCAAAGCAGTGACGTTTCCAGCAACCTGACCTTCTTTCGGGCAGCCCCGCATCAGCACCGCTCTGCTGTGAGAGGCAGGGACCTGTGGTGATCCCGGGGCAGCTCCGTGTGCCAGTTCAGCTCTCCTTGTGGCTGGGACCTAGCCTCTGGGAAGGGAGCGAGGAAGGGAGCGGAGGCAATAACTGGATCAGCTGCTCAAATGTAACTGTCCCGTATTTGTAAGTCAATGCTCACCATGGTTTAATCCTCCTTGGGCTAATTGGAAATTCTTCCTCCTTCAGGGAGAATTAAACTGTAGCAAAGCAAAGCTGCGGTACAAATACTAGAGCACAAAAGATCACTGAAAGAGATCATGTTGCCACAGCCATGAAGGCCCATCACTGCTAGACTTACTGGTACCTACACACATCGCCTTGCCCACGCAGCAGCTGTGGCAGCTTCAGACGTGTCCTCCCCACACTCAGGACCCATGGAGCTGAGGTGGTGCTGAAGCAGCATGACTGCTTCCCTTCCTGCAGCAAAGTCAGCCCACAGCAGCTGCTCCAGCCAAACCAGCTGGCTCTGGACTGACACAGAGCGGGAGCTCTTCAGGTCCTTTCCAGCATGCATCATATGGGAGGTAGCAGCCAGCTGAGGGCAGAGGGTGGCTGAACTGCTCCAGACAGAGCTGAAGGAAACAAAAGGAAAAGTCTTTCCATGAGGTTATTTCCTGTGCTGTCTGAGGACCGTGTGGTGTCAGCTGCTTGTTATTGCCTTTCAGCCCGTGGGCACCGTGCTTGCATTTCTGCCTAGCAGGTGGCGTTCCCTGATCCTCTGTGGGTTTGCTTTTAAGGGCACAAATTGGTTTAATCAATGCTGGAACAACAATTTCCGTTAACCCCAGTGTTATTTTTCCTACACTGGACTGCAGAGATCCCATACAAATCACCTTTCTGGCAGAACTGTGGGGTGGGGAAGCACACTAATATCTCCAACTATTGCAGCTGGATCTAAGGAAGAATGCTTGTCCACAGCCTTACCGGCTGGGGTCACTATGAATACTCAGCCTGGGATATGTGATGCATGGAGAAAGCGTTAACTTTGCAGATCATCAGGCGTTTCATTATTTATAGCTCCCCAGGCAGACGTATATTGATTTCAGCAACACCTCTCTGAAGGAGTGTCAGCTGCACAAAAGATTTGTCGCTGACCAAATGAAGGCTGGTCACAGTGACTGTACTAGAAAGCAATGTACAGGACTTCTTTTTCTACTAACACAGCACAATGGAGTTAAGAGTGATTTGATTTTATTTCATTTTCCTGGGAGCCATGCCGTCACTCTTGAGCACAAAGTGTTTTGCAGAACTCCTTTTGCTGCGGAACAGATGCTTGAGCATTCACTAATCAAGAATCGTTTTGTTGCCAGAATCCGATGGGAAATTGCATACCTGATTTTGCCTTCCAAGATAGAGGCTTTCAAGCTGTTTTGAGAGAATGAGGCTACAGGTAGGAAAAGTAGTAGTTGTTTTTATTGTTGTTGTTGTTATTATTATTATTATTATTATTTTCTTTGTAGTTCCAGGTGTGCTGCAGTGCCTTTGCCTCTGTGGAGTGGGTGTTGCTGCTGCCTTCCATGTGCGATCACTTCAGGATTTGTCACTCGGTTATAACCATCTAAGTAAGATTGCCTAGATCGATATCTTCACATTAACTTTATTTCTAGCTCACTTACCTCATGTGCTATCATCCAGGCCTAATCTGTCCTGAAGTTGTGTTTCCATTACAGACCTTTGGTAGTCTCTCTGCCGTCAATCTCACTCCATTTTTACCCCTCGTCTTTCCATCTACAGGCCAGAGCACCACACCACTTGTCAAGTGTACTGCTCCTAGCAGCCTTGCAGCCAGCAGGTAGGTTCACCAAACAGCCTAGGAAATCCAAATTTCTTCTCCTGTCCACATCACATTAATCCTACTATTTCCAGCAGGATGAAGACCCTTCTTGTTTATGTGTAATATATAACTCATCCTTTTTTTTTTTTTTATGAAGAAAGTTTCTCAAAAAAATCAAAGCCAAATTATATATGAAATTAAATACTAACAGATATAAATGAGATTCTGCTAGACCGGTGTTCATTCACGTTTTGACACTATTCACTTATATATATACATACGTATATACACTCTCTAAATATAGTTTATAAGCTTAGCCACAGATTTTATTATTCTAGCAACAATATTTATCCAAAAGCAAAAGACCCTCTATTTGATAGCTCTTTACTTCCTTGTGTGGTTTGCAGTATATATCACAACTAACATATTATAAACTTATTTCTAAAACAGAAATGGGAATTTTTCTCTTGTCTGTTTTCCTGACAAACTAGTGCAGGTTTGAAGCAACCCCTTTAAGATGGAGAAAGGTTCACCCTTTTGGGCCAGGCAGGAAACACATAAGAGGTTTTGACTGTATGAGTCGCATTTCACATACAGCTGTCTTTCGCATCTGCTTACCAACACTGAATCTGGAATTTAGTGATCTCTTTAAAATTTGAAGGTGAACTCTGGGAAGCTTGAGAAGAAATAATCCCAGGTCAGATTTAACACTGTAACCTCCTTTGACCACTGTATTGACTTTTCACGAGTAAAACAAAAAGCTTTACAACCATATCCGAAGGCATAAGAAGCCTGCAGAGGCAGGATTGCTCTGACCTAGCTCTTCCCAGATTTCCCTTCAGGGAAGTCATTTAGCCAGCATTAACTGTGGTTAACGCTGCGCACAGCACCACTGGTGCCAGCAAGTCAAAACACAGTAGTAGGAAGTTAAAAGTCAGCAGCGTTCAGACTACAAACAAGATGCATACAGTAAGGATGGCTGCAACAGGATACTGTGGGATACAATGCATTTTCTGCCACTTGCAGTCTTTAAATCAAGATTAGACGTCTAACAGATACGTTCCCTTTCAGTCACAAATTATAGGGCTTTAGGCAGGAATTACCGAGTAAAATGAAGTCAGGCTAAATGATTTGAATGTTCCTTTCTGGCTTTCAAATCTATGAAAATCCCATTTCCCAGGGCAGCTGCCCTCATCACAGAAGAACAGCCCACACAGCACGCTGGAGATCTGGAAACCTGCTGCTATCACTTCATCAGAGCAAGTCCCTGCTGGGGACTCGAGCTTGTGGCACTGAGCGGAGAGAGGGTCGGCACAAAGCTGGATCTTAATATGCTCCAGTCACTATGCCAGCTGATTCCCTCGCTGTTCGGAGCTTAGTAATTATTTAAAATAGCTATAAATCGGAAAGGGGCTTTGCTTTTAAAACTAAAATACACTGTAATCCACGTGTGAATTAAGGCCCCTGGCTATTTTCACACACACACACGCAAATTAAAGGCAACTAACTAACCAGCAGTTTCTGAGCCTCTGCACTCCTTTTCCAGATGATAATTTCATAAGGAGCTTGAATGCCTGAGCCTTGGCTGCTGCGGTCCAGCTGACACTAGCATAATTACGATTTTGAAAGGTTTGCCTGTTTTCTTAAACCGCCTATTAAAAAGAAGGTGGGTGGGTGTGTCTATAAATACACAGGAACAAAGCAATCCTCGTTTTTCCACCGTGTGAGTGCCCTGACCTGCTGATTTTCAGGACACACGGCGTTACGCTGTCCTACACATCGGTGTGTGGAGGTGACAGCCTGCAGAAGCCAGAGAAGAGCGGATGTTTGCATTACCTTCTGCAGCATGTTTGTTTTTGCTGGCAGCTAGAGGTAAACTGCTGGTTAGCTAATTCTGTTGATTTCATTTCGGTAAGTGGTGGAGGAACACCTCATGGCTTTTGGGTAGGCACCCATTTTTACTATGTGTGAAAACACATTCGTGTAAATCCTAATTAATGGATCCTGTTTGCTTGAAAGTAAGCCAAGACCAAATGCTGGAGATGAAGTTGATTGCCTGTTTTAATTTAAGGCATAGAAGCAGCATCTATAAGCAGATTTCTGCCAACTTCCTCCAGCCGCTTCATGTCCGTAGGGGGAAATCTTATTTTTATGATGCTCTCACTGACTTATTCAAGGTCTTCATCCTTTTTTACAGAGTTTGTCTTTACAGAATCTTTATAAGGCTGAAAAGGTTCATTATCACCATTCCACACAGGGGAGCACATGCAGATGTTGAATTACTTGTCCACAGGGCACATTTGCATCGTACAATGGACTAAGTGCCTTGAAGAAATGCTGACCTTGATTTTCAGCAGGTGATGCCACAGGAGCACTCTCAGGGTGCCAAGCCTGAGGTAACAGGCCAAAGGGGCAGGTTAAGTCCCAGACAAGCCCAAATATCCCCTCATTGCGGCTTCTAGGGACAAGCTAGTGCCTGCGCACAGCACGTGCACTGGGACAAGAAGCTCTCTGCCATTTACTAGCTCAGATCCCAAGATGGTGCCTCAGGCCTTGCTTTTCACTGCTTGCCTTTCACAGCCTACTCTAGCAGTATTTGACCACTGCCCCGCCCTCCCCCCCCCAACACTTTTTTTTTTTTTCCTAGTGTGCTAAATAATAAAATAACGTAGACGTTTGCCAATTTCAGCTATGTATCCTCTGCTCTGGTAGCTGGAATGTCAACCATCAGATGCTATAATAATCTGAATACTTGAGATACAGAGCCGCAGCAGTAACTTTAAAGTTTCAAAATGTGAAGACTGCACACTCACTAAAAACAGATGTTCTTCCCTGACAAGAAACTGTCTATGTAATGTCTTCTTTAATGCCTTTTATTTGCTTCCAGTCATATTTGAGAATATTCACCTCCTTGTTTTTACATCCTGTAACTGTTTAAGGGTTGTGACACTTGCACATATCATTCATCAGTAGGTACAGAAACCAGGGCTTGTATTTCAGACTGATTTCAACCGAAAAGAATAGGAAGGAGGAGCTTCTCAAGCCTTCAAGCAAGGCTCTATGAAAAACTTCTAATTTTAAGTTTATATTTTGAGAAAAAAAAAGGAAGACTGTTAGGCATGCCCAAAAGGAAAACATTTCTTCTAAACCGATATACGTACATGCCCTAACATGTGGCTACAGTAAAAAGAAAATATAGGAAGACTAAACCGATATCGCTAATTTTAGGCAAGGATCGTCTGTATGCCTAGCTCACTGTTTCAGTCATCCTTGCCATTTGTTCATGCCTGACTTGGGTGCATCGCTTCCAAATTCCAGAGTCAAAGGCTCCATGGCTGCTTCTTTCAAAATAACACAAGACACATCACTTTGTTGAATGGTGCTAGAAAATGCTACTGGGCAAATAAAACCAGATTCCTAAACCTCCTTGTCTGAGTCGTGCTGCTGGGGAAGTCCCTTCCCAACGCCAAGGTCCCCCTGACTCAGTCATACTCTAAAACTGGGTGCCAGTAATTTGGGGATTAGAAGAGTACACCTATTTTTAAATACATTTTTTCCTGACAAGCTACTATCCTTTTTTAGTACATCGAGAATTACTAATATGATTTTCAGACTTGCCAGTAATACAGATAGGAAATTCTTAAGAGGAATTGTAAAATGTTTATGTGCAGCACGGTATTTACTGGACTGCAAAGTTGGGATGCTGAGAAATCCAGCACTTTGCTGACTTTGGACCACGCTCAGGGCATCCCTTTCCCTTTAGAAGAAATGAGAAAGGACCAGTGGGTCCATGCACCTCCACCATCCCGTCCTGCTCCTGCCCGCTGCATCCCCATCCCTGCCCACTACATCTCTGCACCCACCCACCACAGCCCTTCCCCACCTGGAATGGGAGTGCGAAGGCAAATAGTTACACGGGACAAAATTACGTTGTCTCCTTGGTAAGATCTGGATGTTTTCATCTCTGGCTCCATCTTCAGCTTATTGCCGTGAGGGAGATGGAGGTGACTGTGGAGCTGTGGGACCCACTGGGGTTGTTGCAGTGCTTCTAGGTCTGGGAGCAGCTCGCAGCTTCCTTGCTGATGCTAAAGAAAACAACACAAGTGGAAGTGCTCCTGTGAGGCTCACTATAGGGTCTCTCCTAGGCTCAAATCTCAGTTTACACCCATAGAAAAAAACATATTGCCAGCATGAGCTCATGACACAGTGATCTCTCTCTGAACGCTCATTTTGGCTGATGTGCTTGGAACAGCCCATATTTTCTCTGCAGCTCAGTCGTGCGATATTTCACCTCACTCTTCATCAAGAACCAGGAGGGGTCCATATTGCACGGGAATGAAAAAAATAACAGCGGTTTTAATTTAACATGCATTTCTTTTATGAGAAGGGCTTTTAAATGACAGCCACAATTTTTATTTTCATACACAATGAAATCCTTCAACTAATACGTTCCCTGTAAGGGGAAGAGTTCAGGTCTGTATTTTCTTTTCTTTTCTCTCCCTGTCATAAAATACCTGCTTTCGGTTGTTGACACAGGCTGTCAGGATTTTGTTGCACTAAACAGACTGTTGGCAGTGAGTAGGAAGGTAAAATGAATTAATCTACACAGAAATAGCAGCTTGCACTTAAAAAAGCGGCCTTGGTTTGCAGGTTCTACCGCTCTCTGCAGATGTGAATGAATTAGGCTTTATGGCAATCCTGTCCGACTGGTAAGCAGAATTTGCACGTTTCCTTTCCAAGCACAGAAGGCACCTGACTTGTCCAAGGTCAGAGGGAATACACCTGATCCAAAACCTGCTGAGATCAATAAAAGGATTTCCTGTGACTTCAAAGCATTTTGAGCTGAGACCTCAACTAGTGACAGGAATAGAAAATAATTCATGACTCTCAAATCTCTCTTCTAATTGCTATTTTAGGCTACTTCCCTTCCTTCTGTTTTAGAGCAGGCTGTAACCAGAACACCAGCCAAACCATGATAATTTATTATAATACAATATGATATAAGAGAGCTTGTGTTAACATTTTCCAGAAAAAAAAATATTATATTGTAAGGACAAATAATAGTACTTTGTGGCCAAGATAATCTTTAAAGGAAATCAGAATGAGCTGAAGTATTCCCATGGGCTTCTTCCCCTGAGTACTAAAATGCTTATCTGAAATGCTTTATTTACTGCAACAATTTCGTGTCCTTATTGCCTAGATTAACTGCCTGACAAAGCTATAGCAGAAGTATCAATTAGAAGCGAGGAATCAGCAGCGTGCTGGGGAAATATAAAATCTGGACCACTCAGAATTGCACATTGTTAGTCTATGAAACAGATGCAAGTCTCTTGCAGTGAACAATTTAATTTTCTTATTCATTTAAAATACACTCCTTTTATTACGCAGATAACAGCCATGTAGTCAAAATTGTAGGATAGCCTTGGAAATATAGACAGCTCTCAATTACCCAGAAACCAATTTCCCTGACTGTGAGTCAGTCATACCGTAGGTATGGAAGACACCCAAGTTGCTCTGAAAAACTGAGCTTATTTACTTGCACACAAAACAACCCAAAGAGCTCTACTGCTTCCATCCCTGAGCTGGGCAATGTTAATTCGTCAGCAAAGGCTTGGGATTTCGGCACTCGGCAGTCAACAGTGTCAACAGTGCTTTTCTCCTCTCAGTTTCTCATACTCTAATTTACACAAGCTTCATATAAGCTATGATTTTATTTTCTCTGGGTGGCCACTTCTTACTCTACTGAATATTGAAACTGACTCTAGTTACACTATTAGAGGATTCCCCCAGTTACCTGCTAACTAACTACAGTCTTGCAAGAGAAAGTAGCATGACATTAGCTTCATCCTCTTTCTCTGCTTGCCTAAGCTCCAAACCACTTCTTACTCACCCACCGCAAGGCATTCTGACCAAGAGGAGAAAGTGAATTTCCAAATCAAAGATCTTGAACAAAAAATGGCTCTCCAGCTACCTCTTACTCCCTCTCACATTAGCAGCCCTGCAGGCCAAGGGCCAGCACTAACCATGGCTTGGGCCAAGAAAGGACAAGCTCACTCAGCATGCTGGAACTTCTCCGGCCAAAACTAACATGTTCAAATCAAGATGAGAGGTAGCCAAAGCCGACTGCGGAGCACAGGCACTACATGCTCACAGAGGGATAAGCCAGCCCCTAATCTCCATGGGTATCAGTTTCCCCTCAGATGGAAGATGCATCTTCATGAGGCACGTGTTGAACAAACCTGCTGCTCGGCAGATGCAGCCTTGGATTTAAAAAATAAAATAAAATAAAAAATCCCCAGAAGGATTCATCAGAATCTCCTGGCCAGGCAACATACAGAAATCCCCCTGCCCCCCAAAGCCCCCCCAGAAGTTGTCCTGGCTACTAATGCTGTCCTAAGTGTTTGGAAATCCAGCCAGAATGGGACTGGAAATCCAACCATGCCTTTGGAACATAGACTTGGAACAGCCTAAAATAGACACGCTCGAAGGGCAAGTTATTCTCTTCATTTTCTCCTTAGCCTCCATCCAGACAACATCGCCTCAGCCCCATTCAGATCCAGTTTCAAGCATTTTCTTCCCATCTGTGCTCCTTTCTCAACTAACCTCTGTGTAATGCTGCAGTTGACAGATTATACAAAAGAGTAATACAAGACAAAGTATGTATCATTCATGTAGTAAAGGCTCTCCAATCCATATCTTTTCCAAGAACCCCAATATACGAAGCAACAAAGATTGCTCCCCCCCTAGGTAGAGAAGAAAAATCTTTATATATTCTCTACAGGGATTGTTTTAGTTCATTCATGAATTATCGTAACATACAAGAACATATGTAAAAGATATTGGGTGAAAAGCTGGCCTGCCTGGAGTCAATGGCAGGTCTCCCATTTACTCTAACGGGACAGGAATCCATCCCCTTTGTTCCAAAACAAACCTTTTCTGCCTAAATGTCTTTGGATATGCACAGTGCATATTAGGCAGATGCTCTGTATTTGCTCAACAGCTAAAGAGAGTCATTCCTTTCCCCAAAACATTGTCTTCTCTCCCCACCAGAAATTAGATTTGGAATAGCTTCTTCAGAAAATTATATCAAATTGTTGGGGCTTGTGCTGCATAATCTGGGTTTGGCATAATCAAGTGAGCTCACTGGCTGCTATCCCTATGGTTAATAGTGTGTAACAGCACGGTTTGGGACCTATCCTTTGCTTTTCCACCCATACATGTCTGTGTCCAATTTCAAACACAATAAATTGTGGAACAAGGAATAAACTGTAAAATAGAGAGGTTAAGGAAAGGGAAACGTATTGGAATTCCTCTCAACAAGTACAATGGCAAACCTAGATCTAAAGCAGTCATTTGAGGTGGGGAGTTTTTATATACCTCAGTTCAGATTGTCATTTCATATCATTTGACGTCTCTGTCATTAAGACCAAGTGCTTGGGCTAATACCTCACTCTGGGGGCTTATATTTATTAATTTATTTTGAGAGGAAGGTGAGGGCAGGAAATGTGAAAGTGGTTCAAGCAGGTGTTTAGGCGGAACAAATGTTGATCCCCCAGTTTGTCATTTTCGGAGCTGGGGAAGGATGTGAATGAAAACAGCAGTACATTAGTGTTGCTAGAGCATTTTAAAAGGAATGAAAACATCCCACTCCAGCACTCCCAGCTTGCCCTTTTCTGTCCGCCTCACCTAAATTAATATCTGATTGTAACTGAATATACTTTGAAAAATGAAACCACTCGGTATGGTAGAGATCAACTCTCCCCTGTTATTTCTATTACTAGAGCAACTTCAAGGCACAACTATAGCTACAGAATTTGCTGTGAAGAGCTTATGACCAAAACACTGGCAGAGAAAAGATGTTTTTAGAAAATGCAGCCATGAGGACAATGTAACTTTTTAATTTCCCCACAGGTGTATGTCAGACTGGATTTATTGACCTTTGGGCCATGAGGCAAGACTTATCTTTTGGCTTAAATCTTTGCAAAGGGGAAGAAAAGAAAAATGTCCAGTCTTGATAGAGGAAACTTTACAGTATGAAATTGGGAAGGCTTAATCCTATGGTCCTACTTCTGTAGTGGCTTTATAGGACTCAAAGAACACATGAAAAATCTCACTTCAGAGTTATTTCTCAATACTCACTCTCTTTTGCACTCCGATATTTTTTTGTTAACTTCCTTCTGTTAAAGGAGCAAAACCCCAGAACCTATATGCAAAATTTAAATATACATGGAAAGTAAGTAAGGCACCCCGCTGAGGAGAATATTAAAAAATGATAACACTGCTTCTTAATTACTCCTCGCTCTTCCCAGCTCTCATCCTCCTGACCTCCAGGTACCTCCAGATCCTGCTCCCAGCACACAGGAAGCACACTGAGAGGACACAGAGCAAACTTGTGTTTACAATGGCTGAAAACCACCTCTTCCTCACAGCTTCCATGTGTAGCACAATGCATACGAAAACATTAGACATGGTATGCAGGTGAGCAACATTGGCTCACAGAAAAGGAAAGAAGGAAAGAAAAATGATGCAAAATGAATGAAAAGAAAAACATGAGGCAGAAAGAGCAAATTATCTTCCAATGATTTATCAGACCATTGAAGGAATGTCAATGTTAATGTTAAATCTTTCATTAAAATGCAATATTTAAGGATCATATTAAGGAAACCCATCGTATTAACAGAGGCAACTAATGGAAAACAAATGCATGGCTCCAATGAGTCAGATATGGATAAAATGCCAGTGAAGAGATTTTATCAGGACAAAGATGACTTCAGAGTAGAGCACATAGAAGCAGCACTTCTCTTCCTCCCTCTGCGGGATACAACAACAAGGATCGCCACACACTCACACCACAACTCACCCCCTTGCTGCCTTGATGCTTGATTTAAAATGAGGGGAAAAAAAAAAAAAAAGTGAAATAAGAGCTACAAACTTAGCTTCCCAGAATTTATTGCCACAGGAATGTGCATTTGCTTTATTTTTCTAGCTTAATGTCTATCATGCAAGGCTGATAGCTAAGTTGTGGAGCACGCTAGGTTTGGCACAAAAGTCTTGCATTTTTTAATGAAAAGGGAGATTGGGCTGGGCTACTGCAGACATCAGCCTCCTCCAGTTGTGTCTCAGGGTTTCACCAAAACTTCAGCTCCTGAGAAGCCAAAGGCTCCAGGATTTCAGCCCTGGAGTCCAGAAGTGACCAGTTGCAGAAGAAGTGGTGCCAGCCTGACCTGGTGCCCCTCAGCAGCACACTGGGAATTTGGTGGCCACCATCTGCCACCCCCCGGGGCCTGGTGGAGCTCTGCCAGAAGCCTGCCTGCCCCAACACAGCTCGGTGGAGCAGAACCAAGCTGGATCTGGCCCGCACTACATTTGTAGTAGGCAGTGAGAAAGCCAGCTACAGTTTGTGTTCAACTGCAGATCTTTTTTTCCCTGAGCTGACTTGATCTCAGCAAGCAAATTCAGAAATCTCGTGGTGTGAACCAGCGATGCTGCACAGTCCCACTTCAGAGGAAAAAAAATCTGCATGAAATTCCCTGAACAAAAACATGTGAAAATGCAGCTTGGGACCCAGCGCTTATTGTGGCAAGTGATACATCACAAACATGCTTATCATTACAGCAATCTTAGGTGGGAGAAACAAAAAATTTGTCAGCAAAGCACTTCTTAAATTCATGTTTCTACAAAGTCCACAGTGAATTTTAGAAGGTATGACCCTAGGAACACAGCTCCAATGTTTCCAGCAGGTGATTCCTTTCTCACCTTCAACCACCAAAGAAGAAAAGGGAAATCTGGGTATATCTGCTTTATATCCACTCACCAACAAAAAATTAAACTAATACTTTTTAATCTTTTTCCAGGTAAAATCTCGGGGATGTTGCTTTTATCCTCTCTTGCTTAGTACTAATTTTGCTCTCCTTCCATTGAGGGAGAAAAGTGGCTTTACATGAACTGCATGTGAGACTGTGCAGGAAAACCTTTCAACAATAACCATGGAAAAAAAAAGATGAAAGAGGATGAGGTTTCCTGTTCTTGGCAAAATATATTGTCCGTACTGGAACATTTCTAAATTCCACTGCATATTACTTAGGCCCTGTCTACACCAGCGAAATGCACCACATTAAAAAACGTGCAAACTGACATGCCTTAAACTAGGACAGTGTGAAAACACAGCATTACCCTGAGGTATTAACGACAACAGCTGTGTTATTTTAAAAATGTGTTGGCTCCTCCTGGTTAATTGTAGTGCCCCCTACACACAATCATCGTCAGCTTTGTTTTTCAGACATAACTTGCCTGATACAACTTTTCTGATTTAACTTGCCTTATAACTATACTGATACCAGTTGTCATCACAGATGATTCAAATGAACTGCCTCAGCTTAAACAAGGGGTAAGGCATACATTTACAGGACAACAACATGTGGCCATTTATGCCCTGAACAATCATTTTCTGTTCCCCTGCCCACCCCCCTCGTCTTCCATTCTGTTTTCTCTTTGAACAGAATGAAGATGGAGATAGTGTTTGGAAGAGTAGAAAATCCTATTTCCTAATCGTTACTGTTAATTATAGTAGCTTCCTCTCCGTGTTTTTATTTGTTTGTTTTTGTTTTAATGGTAGGAGATATCACATCATTGCAAGCCTTACACGTCCTGGGATATTCCCAAGACTGCAATTTTGAGACAGTTTACAAGTTCTGTCCAATTTTATGACCTGTATTACCTGCAATACTAGATCTTTTTACTACAGTATTTGTAGCAAATGTTGTAGTAAATGTTTATGGGGTTTAAGAAATTAAGAATAAATAGTAAAGACTGCTGTATGAAAAACCTTTCCATCACATGGAGGACAGCTTGTCACTAGCATATGGCATTTGACATTCTTCCACCACATCTTCCCTGCCTCGACCACACCAATTCAAAGGATTTGCCAGGACTTGATCTGGGTCAGTCTCAACTTATCCTAGAGTAAGCTGAGGCCAATAAACTGTTGTTGAGCATGAAGCTGAGCAAAGCAGGAGATAAAGAGAGAAAAACAAACAAACAAACAAACAAACAAAACACACAGACATCTTCCTAACTTTGCTGTAGGTTTTGCTGGTCTCTCATTAGTCTTAGCCTTTACCACTTGTCTTTATTCTCCCTGGAACATGAAAACTGTTGTCACATTTTGCTAGGACTACGGGGTATTTCTAGAAACCACCAGAGCATATTATACACACTGTGCTGTACCATGAGAACAATCACTCAAGAAAAAATAGTGGGGCAACAAGATGGAGGGAGAACAGTCAGCTGTCAACATCAGACTGCATGTCGACAGAGAACGTTAGATTTTACCCAGTCAGCCTATTCCCTTCTCCAAGAACAATTTCTCACCTTGAAATGCTTCCACCACATAGTTCAGTCACCGTGTTTGATGAAGTGATGGGGACCTGGAAGAGTGATCCAAAGCATGGCACACACTTCTGGACAACATGATGCTCTCCAGCACAGCTGAGGACCTTGCAGGTTCCACAGGGCTGCTGGCGATGGAAGAAGGGCAGGGCAAGTTTGGGGGAAAAAGAAAGAAAATAAAGGAATTATTGGTCTGGATATATGGGCTAGAGATTGCTTCTAATTTCTTAGCAATATTTTCCCCATTAGAAGCTATTGTTGCCTAAAAAAAATCAAAATCAAAATCAAAAAATCAAGGAGAAATTAAAAACCTTTGAGAAAGAGAATACTACTATAAAAAAATACACTGCCATAGACCACAGGGCTATGTTACTGGAAAGCATATGGACATTTTCTTCAGTAGGTGAAAGTTTGAAATACACCATACGATTTTAAGCATGGCCATGCTATATTAATACCTGGAGAAAAACTGTATCATTGACCTGGCTACTGCATGTACCAACAACACTATGAAACTGGCAAATTGATGAGTGCAGTTTTCTTCCCTCTTGCATATTTAAAAGCCTTATACAACTTCACCTACAAATTAACAAAGTAGGCTTACTCAGGAAGAGCCATACACTACATTTTATGACATTTATTTTAATTATCAGCAAGCGTTTTTAATATATAATTTAATTCAGCTACTACAGTGAGTATGATTCACTAGTTGCTTTTGAATTTCCTGTTATGCATTGATTTAGAGCAGCATGGAATAATAAACCTGGGATTTTCGGTTCCAAAATAGAACAAAGTCATTAGCAGAATTGATCGATTCTGGTAGATTTGCATTGCCAAAGTTTCTTTGAAAGAAATGTGTTCATTACCATGTTGCATGGGAAGAAAAGAAATGGAATGAACAGGAAAGAATTAATAATACTTACAGGACATGAAATTTGACTCATCTGGCAGCTAAAGCCACACTCAAATTTTTGTATGGAATTTTTCTGTTCATACTCTATATTACTACTTTATCAAGAGCAGATCTCCAGTTGTCAATGCAGGAAGCTTGCTTGTCAAGGGGATTTGCTTGGAAATGGTTGTCCTGTTAAGATTTGTGGTCTTTTCCTAGTGAAAAAAAAAAAAAAAAAAGTTGGGTATGGCACAAAAGTTTCCCTGATTGCACTAGCTACACCCTTATTTATCGCATGATAGTCTCCCAACAGCAATACATCCTGTCAGCATGATGCTCCCCAGCTATGAACTCGTGCTGTTCTCCAGCTCCACCGTCCGCCTGTCAGAAAGAAGTTAACCCAGTGTCCTAAGGTAATCCGTGCATTCAATCAACTCTAAAATCAGCCTCACTTTATCTTTTTAAGCTATTCACAATGCAAACCTTGGCTTCACTCTTCAAGCTTTATGCTTAAGCCTTGTTTAGAATTGTATGTGTGAGTGCTTCCTCTGTGAAATCCCACTGCAGCAGCAAACATCTCCAGCTTCCTAACTCCGCATTGCTTTGAGACTCTTCACATGCAGCAGAACTTTCTCAAGTAGCCTGCTCTCAAATATTTCCTTTCAGATGTCATAATTTTGGTCTCTCCTCATTTTAGCTTTTTCTTGTCCTTTTTATTTTCCTGAGAGATCTCAGTTAATTACAACTATTTCTTGTTTGGTCCCCAGGAAGTCCTTCTCTATCCTAGGTGTAGCCCTTGCCCTTCATAATTCATACTGATGCTGGATTGATTCTTTTGCTCTCAAGTGTTTAACCCTTCAGCTCTACTCTGAGCAACTGAAAAAAAAGAAAAAAAGCTTGCAGCATCCCCAAACCCAAGAACTGTTACTGTAACAGAAAGAATGAAGGTGAGGCAAAGTGAGGTGTCTTACCAAAAGGGATGCAGACCCTGAAAATAAAGCAGAGGCGCTGCAACAAAATGTTGGAAGACACACGTCTGTTTCACACATGAGTAATTAGGGTGTAGTGGTGGTTTCTTTATTGTTTGGAAGAAAAATAAAACATAGAAGGTAGTTTTACCATCAGTGCAAACATACAATTTCTTCTTAACTATATTTATTGGTCATTTCAATCTTTGTCACCCAGAGCATTTGTCTGAATTGTTTGTACTGTTAAGGTCTGATCTGCAGGCAAGAACCCCAATTAATCCATGCAGTAGATACACATGTGGGGCTTGCATACTCATGATACTAAAAATGAAAACACTAAAGAAGGATTAAAAGGTTACATGCAGGTAAAGGCTGAAATCCTAAGATGTAGGTGAAGGAAGTGCTGCTTTCAAGTCACAAAGGTGATTGATACTATAGTTTCCCTAGGAGCAGTAGGAGGTGAACAGTAACACCTATTGGCTTATCCCACAAATCCACTATTCAATTTTTTTTTGATTTTTAGTTTGAGATTTTCATGAGTACATGCTGAAGAGGGAAACAAAAAGCGTGCATCTAGGAACTCCACAGCTACCATCTGAAATAAAGCCTGGAGAGGTTTTCATACATCTTTTGAAATATCTGAGTGCTGCTTTACAGCAACTGCTAGAATACCTACTAAAAGAGAAAACTGTCTCAGTTAGATTGTGTCATTTTGCTCAAAAACATATCACATCATTTTGAACATCAAAACTTGTGAAGGCTTATGCTGATATTTTTCACATTTGACATATAACAGATGAACCTACAACATTGAGTGACTCCTGACCAGCTTATTTTGATTTCTTTTCCTAAGATAAAAAAGTATATGAAAAATGCAGGTAGGAGCATTCACAGAGGCAAATATATTTGAATAGTCCTACAGTTGGAGTTTACTCACAGAAGCTTACTGAGTATAGCAGTGAGAAATGCAGAGCTCCCTTTGTGCATCAAAATTCTTGGAAGGCTCATCTTTAGACAGATGGCAAAAAAATTGGATGGAAAATGGATTGCCATTTTCAGCCAGCTTCTGACCTTGTCAGCACAGAACTAAAATTCATGAGGCTTCAAGATGCAAAAGCCAGAAAGCTGATTCGTAGACTGCTACTGTTAAGGAAGCATCAGATGGAGTCGCTCAAAGTGACAAGCTCCATCCCAAAGGCCACCAAGGAACTCTGTAGTTTCCTTCCTGCCAAGTTTTGAAACGCCAGGCAAGAACAAGTCAAAAAGCTTCTCTGCCTTTTGATGCAGCCTTCAAACTCGTTTCAACTAAAGGCTTGTTTGCTTTTAAAAGAATGAAGAGATTCACTAACTGCATGTTCTGCTTAAGGAACATTTTCCATAAAAAGCCTTATTTACAGTAGTCTCAAGTCCTGCTAATCTAATGTTAAATTTTACAGAACAAAACTTTCATCAGCTGATCGAATTCACTAGCCAAAAGCCTCACGATTTTCTTCAGTACACTAATAAAAAAACAGAAATATGATCTAAAAAAATAAAATTAAATGCATCTTGCACACAAAATTGTGCCATGTGAATACTTAGATATACAACTTGCCAGTAATAGCTTTTGCAACTCAGTGAACAATAGAACACCCCAGTGAGAGAAATAATCTTCCAAAAACAAAAAAACCTCCCACTTATTTGAGAACAAATTTTATTTTGATATTTTAATTTGCTTTCAGTAATACATACCAGAACTTTCACTCTAAACTTTTTTCCACATCCTCAGCTCCCATCCAGAACCTGCTCTAAGCCTCATTCTTGAGATTTTTTTTTTTTAATGCATTAGAGAAAATTATTAAAAATTCTGTATTTGTTTTGCTAATCCCTTCATGCAGATATGAAGCTGTACATAAAATATGAGCCAGGACTTTCCACTACAGCTGAACTGCAGAAATAAATTTGTTATTGTTACATGAGAAACAGTTGTGATTTCTAATCCTAAATTAGTTTTCAATGTGGTTAGTTGATTGGGTTTTGCATTAAGAACAACAAAGTGGGAAAAAATGACATGAAATCATATTGTATAGAAGGTTTTATTAATGGCTAAATTGCTGTCATTTAAAATCAAGCAAAGTACTTTAATTTTTATCTAACAGGACCAAGAAGGAACTGGATATTAAAGATTTACTTCTGTAAGCCTTTAGGTTGACAAATACATACTGTTCTGCACAACTTCTGTGCTGCCGGCAAATGACTGCATTCCAGGAGCATAGCTTACATTATATGCTTCAGCACACAGCAAACAACAATCTTAGAATTTATCGCTTTTACCTGTTACATTTTTAATTATGTTTTATTAATTATGTTACCATCAAAACCATTTTCTTCTCTGCAGTTATGTACAGTATAAAACAAAATCCAAGGTTTGTGGTACAAATGTGTATGATTTGATCATATACATAAGACAGATTTTATGAAATAAGCAACAATTATTTTCTGCGAATGAGACTCCATGTCAAGATTACTTTAACTGACACTGCAGCATGACACTTCCCAGAAGCATGGAAAATATATTCAGTGATTCAAATCCTCCCATTTTGCTTCATTTTATTACTTGCGGAGAAATCTAATCTGTGTATCCTACACAACCAGATGTAGGTGCATCAGCTCACTATCTAGGCTTACTTTGAACTAGAGAAGCACTTAAATGATTTTCATTTTTTTAAATGAATCTTGATGTCTCAAATGATATTTACAGAAACATATAAGACAATATTCACATTATTGTCAAGTGGAAGAAAAAACTACTGGGAAGGAAATGAACATGCAAATCAGATGTTAAAGAATACATAAAAAAAAGTCACACTGAAAACTGGGACAGCACACTACAGAGCCAAAAAAGGAAAAGTAATTCCAAACAACAGTGACACAGCCTTTCACTTGTAAATCAGATCTTTACCCACAGCACCCTGGCGACCACCGCCCCCATGCTAGTGGATTCCTGCAGAACTCCAGAGAAGAAGCGCAGGTTCTGCAGGTGACTTTCTGTTCTCTACTCAAAGTGCTAAACGATGAAATAATAACAGTTTTTAAAGGGAGATACCAGCATAGAATAGATGTGCAAGACCTGTGAGCCAGAACTTCTAATTTCTGCTTTCTGATTCCAAATTATCAAAAGAGACACTTCTAATGAGAACAATGACAAAAAACAAAACATCCTTTTGCAAGTTATTCTTCTCCATACCGGTTTCCTGTTAAAATTCAACCATGAGCATAAGAATTACGTACAACACCAAAATACTTCACAGATTTCTGGAACAAAGCATTAACAGCAGGTATAAATCACATGGGCTATAACCTGTATTTTCCCCATTACATCAGTTAAAATGAAAACAGCTGTAATAAAGATTAGCAACCAAATAAAAGGTGTTTAACCCAGACTATAAACATCCTCTGTGAGATTTTCTTTTTAAACAAAAAATAACTGGTTTATTTTTCTCCAGGCTCTAGGACAGCAAGAAAACTAATGCTGTAAGTGAGAAACTGCAGGCTAGGCAGATACACAAAGAGAAGCAGATTAAAAGGGGATTGCATACATGTTACTGTAGTCTACCTTCCCCTTCTCTCCTCCCCCTGAAACACCACTTTTAACTTCAAAAGAGAAGAATTTGAAAATATTTTTAAGTTAAATCAGATTATTATTATTTTTAGTTTAAAGTGAATATTTTTGATCCATATTTCATGTGTTTTTTTGTTTGTTTTTGTATTTTTCATAATTGTAAGAACATCACCATTCCCATCTTTTCCTATTTTGTCCTCAAACACAGCAGTCTGGAAAACAAAGTTCAGTATGTGTTGAAGAGCAACAGCAAAGTTAGTGAGGTGTATAAAACTTGCTATTTTGTGATGCTTCAGTCAATAGCTGTCAACAAAACTTCAGTTATTCATGCAGCATGGACTCCTTAAGACGACACTGTCAAACATTTAAATGATAAATACAGTATTTGGAGGACGTACACAAGATTTCTTATGCATTACTACAGAAATAAAAGTCTTGGAATATAAACGACACTTAGTCTTACTAGTTTTTTTGTAAGTTATATTGCTAGTATCTCAAACAGAAGGCTCCAGGCACTTTCAACAAGCTGTCACTTCCCTAACACAAATCCCAGATTTGAAAGAAATCAGACAGGCATAAATTAGAAGTGGTTACTGTGAACACTTTACTACAAGGTTGCCACCACAGAACAATTCTCAGTGTCCACCCTGCATAAAACTCACCACTGCAGCCACTGGAAATGTTAGCAGAATTGCTGACAACTGAATGGCTCAATGATTTAACACTTTCCTCCTCTGCTAAGAGAAAGTGTTTTAGAACACCGGCACCATGGATAAACTGTACCAAGGAGGCTTACATGTTTACTGCTTGTTACATGACTATCTGTAAACGCAATTACACATCTGACCCTTGTATTAATCATTTAAACACAATGACACATCTGACCTTTGTATTAATCATTTTTCAGTATATATTTAATCCTTTTTAAGATCTTGGGGAGACAGCAATAAATAAAATTAAGGCTGGAATGACTTAAGAGCTTTCACTCAGATCTGTTTTAGAAGTTCCCCGTAATCTAATGTCATAAATGTTTTGAATAACTGAAAAAAACAGAGATAATTTGAAGAAAGTCAATTGGTCCTAATCCGCTGCTGACTAAACAACATAATTTGACAGTAGCCATTGCTATATGAAGGTCCACTCCAAAATGAAAGTAATGAAGATGTGAAGACATGTGAAAGCTCTCCTAGAGAAAGAAACACTATGAAAATCCATTTCATTCAATAACACAGCCATTGAGCATTGCCAGTGTGGCTTACTAAGCAAGCTACATTGGTATTTTATAGTCCCAATTCTTTCTTTGTATTATTCTGTAATTTAGTGTACATACTGTTCCATTACAGCATTTCAGCATATACTAAGCATATATACAGTAAACAACACTGATGTAAAATCTAAAAACGTCACTCAAGAAGTCTCCAGTAGATGGCCTCTATGGATAAATTTACAATTAACTTCTATAGTGAAGCAAAGGGCTTTCAAAAAACCTGGCTCACCAAAACATTTAGACTTATGCTCAGTAGATACGTATAAAAAAGTAACCACCTGCACATTTATCCTTTTCATGAACTAAACATGCGCCACAAAGAAAAAATTAACAGCTGCAACTGGTTTGTTGAGTTCACACCAAAAAAAGACAAAAAGAAAGAAGAATAAAATTTATTACAAAACATGTTGAAAAAGCAATGACTTGCCAACTTCCTGCTCTGCTGCTGTAGGCAGAACATAATGTGACTGAATGCTCTCCGGAAAACCAAAACAAAATTATAGCACAAGTATGTTGCTGTATTAAAATCGTTTTCTCTTGATAATTTCTGGTTTCCAACTGACAGGATGAGTTTCCTCAGTCTAAAAGGGGAAAAAAAAAAAAGCAAAGTTTCATAAGGATTATTTTTAACTTGAAATCAATCTGCAAATAGAGTTTAAAGTATTTGTTACATAGGATTTACATATATTTTATAGATAACATTATAATTACCTAATGTATTATGTAATTCATTTACCCACATTAAATTTTAATACCATTCCACTGCCTGAAGTACATGACATGCCTTTTTTTTTTTTTAAGTAACAAAGAAAAATCAGGTTGCCAGTGGCAGCTCAGGAAGAACAGTGTAGTGATCAAAACATTATGAACAGTCAATGAGTCAATGTATTCCAGTGATGTACACGAGTTTTGGCAAATGCCACAATGTCTGCAGCTTAATCAATAGCAAAACGTATAAAAACATTAGTTATTCCTTTACAAGTTACTCTACGCTCAATGGTTTAATAAAAAATTATTTACATGGAAGACATTCTGATAAGCTATACAATAATTTATTGCCTTCCTTATTAGTAAATGGATTCAGCTTATTTTCAACTGTTATTTCCAGATTTATTTACTCTGAACACTAGTCATTTGCCTTGACAATTTTCTAACCTAGATCATATATAGAAGTATTATAAAAGTTCCAAATTCAATCTTTCTGCTAATTCATGTTTTAATGATTACAGCCAAACAGTCCCCTAGTGGCTTCAAAACACAATACACACAACTATTTTAATGATATTTATCCAAACTTTCTCATAAAGGATTTGTGCGGAGGAGTTGATAGACATGCAACTTATTTGTTCTATAGCAGTTAGTAAGAAATCAGGAGTAGGCTGTTGTCTTCTTTACATTAATGCATACATGTCCTTTTGAACATATACAGACTTGTTGAATCTGTTTTATTAACATGTGCAACATTTATTTGAAATCTGATTTCATGAAAATATATTAAAAAGACACTTTAACATACCGCAGTATCATCTTCTTTGTATACTTTTATGGTTTTATCAGCTTCAGCCGTTAGCAATCTGCTTTCTGACTGGTCAAATACACAAGCAAATATTCCTGATTCACTGTCCAAGGAGCCTGGCTGTACAGCTGCATGCACCCTCTGGAAGTTATATCCAGTTCTCCAGTCCCAAAGATGCATAGTACCATTATCAGCTTAAAGAAACAACACAAGAATTAGTATTATATTTTTCTAAAAACAGTATCAAGAACATCTAATTAATTTATCAGAAATATATCTGCTGAAATATTCATGTATTCAATAGCTCAGGCCATTGCCTTGTGTTCTAATTACTTGTCACCTGAGAAAAGAGACCGACACCCTCCTTGCTGCTGCCTCCTTTCAGGTAGCTGTACAGAGTGATGTACCAGGTCTCCCCTCAGCCTCCTTTTCTCCAGACTAAATAGTCCCAGTTCCCTCACCCATTCCTCAAGTCTTATTTTCTGGTCCCTTCATCAGCTTCATTGCTCTTCTCTGCACACACCAGAGCAACTCAATATCCTTCTTGCAGTGAGGGGCCCAAAACTGACCACAATATTCAAAGTCCAACATCCTATAAGGTTTCCTGTACTCTGCTGGTTTCTTTCTTAGCGAAGAAGGAAGGCTGATCTTGTTTAAGTGGCTGATGAAGCCTCCTCATCCCATTTTCCTTCCAATAACCCAGAGCTATGATATATTATATCCCAAGGCAATTGCAGCAAGTTGCTCTGGAAGCAAAGAAAGGATTGGCATTCTGAATATTAAGTTCTGTTCAGTAGCTCCACTAAAATGGAACAAAAAGCTATTATCCTGCCAAATAGATTGCAGACAGTAGGGAACCTGTTAACAGGGTATCAATGCTTTATGTTTATAGAGGTTCTACTTCAAATACCAGTTTAAACTACTGTCACTGTAACTCCTAGTGGCCTCAGGGAACTCATAGCAATCCGAAGTCTGTATTTAGAAGGGCAAGACCAGATAAGCAAAACCAAGAGGTGAAAACTCAGGTCCTGCTAGTAATTCGGAGCAATACAATTTAGCTTAATTTCCCACAATAGCTAGAGCATTGCCAGGACAAACTCATAATTAAGCAATAGGTCTAGGACTTCAGAAATTTGGGTTTAACTTCCTGCTTTAACTGTTTTCCTACATTATCGTAGGCTCTCTCTAGAGATTCACGCTCAAGCCATAAAGTTACAACTTTCCTCACACTAATTCATTCCATGTTTATAATAGTATTTACAATAAACACAAAAACCTACAGAAATTACCAGTTCCTATTACGTAGGCAATGCTTTAACGACAATATCTGAATTCTGCTGGAATATCTATAAGCTACTTTCATAAAAGCTTGTCCCTAAAAAAAAAAAAAAAAAGGTCTACACATGTAGTCTGTCTTATGTAAAGATAAGACTTCCAGAAACATTAAAGATTATGGTTTTAATAAATATAAAATATTTTAAGTGTTAACATCAAAATATTTTTATTGCAATGCTTGAGTAACTGACATAAAGAAAAATGCTACCTGCAATATGAGATAACGAATGTTTTTACATAAAATTATTCATGATCAGATATAGTAAGCGTTCAGGATTCTCCTCCATTTGACTCACAGAACCAGGTAAAATTCAGAGATAAGCTACTAATCTTGGCAACTACCAGCTGAGAAAAGGAAATCTCTTCCCTACTGGAGCCTTGAAATTCCTTTCAAACCCATTTTTGGGCTTGCAGCTCAGTAACAAAGAAAATTCAGGTGACACTACTTGCAGCAAAACAAAGCTGTAGGCTGTAGCAGGATTGTTATCCCAGAAAAATGAGAGTTTAGTGAAGGTCTTTGTCTAAGGACCTCCGGACATATATTCATAGTATGGGGTAGAGTGGAAGGAATATAAACACGCATTTCTTATTTTACCTCCTGATACCAGAACTCCGTCTGAATTTACAGCAAGTGTGTTGATAATAGCATTGTGACCAGAGAGGTTCTGAATGAAGTTTCCATCTGGGAATTTCCATTGCTTAATATTATCTGGAGAACCAGATGCAAATGTGTAACTGAAAGAAAATACATTATTTTAAAGCAAAAATATCTGAAGATAAATAACACTTTGTTCGAACTACTGCTGAATGCTAGTTGCAAAATTATTTAACATTGCTTCTCTATGACATTTGTACTTTGCATAAAATTAAGCAGTTTTATGAAGTTATGAATGAAAGCATAAGTTATCTATCTCTACTGTTTTCCTTTAGTTTCATAGATTACCTAAACTTTACAAATCACGAGGCTCTCCTATACCATACAGGATGTTAATACGCAAACAAACATTAAAAATGCACATTAAGTTTTGGACAGTGTAAAACATAATATTCTCATCTGTTGCTATTGTGACAAATTTTCAGGTATAATGGCATCAGCAGCAGAAGTATGATGGGAAAAATAGTTTTGGCTAGTCTTCCAGAACTATGCAAGCAAGGATAACGCACTGTAAAAAAGTGAATTTTATGTGAATTTTTCTCCATTGTTTTAATGGGCATTAACAGACAATTTTTGATGCATCAGCATAATGCAATCCCTTTGCATTAATCACTGCTTCCTTTATTCACACGTGCACAATTGTATAAAATGCATTACTGTCTGCTAATAATCACTCAGTTACATATTTATTATTAGCCTTATAAAGCCCAGTGCTGCTGATTTTTCAAGTATCGTGTCAAAGCACATGCATAAGAAATTCTGTGGGAGCATAAAATACATTCTGGGGATTGTTAATATACACCAGTATCAATATCTGGGAAGCACAGTGTAATGAAAGTATTTGAGAACTAAGAGGCTACCAATATGTACATTTTAAAGCATTCTATGTTTGTAAGTTTGTTTTTTGTTTTTTTTTTTTTTGTTTGTTTGTTTTTAGCATGTTATTATGCCCTACTATTCCAAATCATCATTCACATTAGCTTTCTCTCATGTTCTTATGTTACAAATTTAGAAAGAGTAAAAGAATAAGGAAAACTTACTGTCTTGGATGTAGTATTACTGCTCTTACAGATTTCTTATGATTTGTCAAAGTAACACGAGTTTTTCCTGCCACTAAATCCCAGAGTCGTATGGTAGTATCATGACTGCCTGCAATGAAAAGAAAACAGTAAAAAACTTTATTCTTATAAAAGTTACTATTTTTTTGATAAGTCAGCCAAAACATTACATGTGAAAGTAAAAAGTAACTGATACTTGTTAGGGAAATAAAACACTAATGCCATTTCAGGAGAGAAAAATGATGGGTTGTTGTAAGTCTTTTTATGCAGTCTGAAATTCAAGAACTAAGTAGTTACATAGAGCTGTATTTTGGACGTAATGGGAAAGATGCACTTTAATCATGGTACAAGACCCTTGTAACTGCATTGTAGAGAACGGTGGACTACTACAGAATATTCGAAGTCTCAATACAAATTACAAAAAAAAATTAAACATAGGAAATGCAGAAAACCTTTTAAACAATCCACAGCCATATTTCCCTAAATATATCATCAATTGTATGGAATAACCATTGCATGGCCCATTTTCAACAGAAATCTAACAAGAAGGTGAATTAAGTTAAAGGTAAGAGTATGAACCTCAAAATAATTAGGTTTATATTAGATTTATGCAATAAACCTGATAAAAGTATTATTAAAATCATATTTATTATCATTTAGGGTTATTAGATACACCTATTACATAAACTTAAATAATAAAAAAGGTTTATTACTTAAACCTAATTATTAATGTATTTGTTAATCATTCTATGTGAAACCATGCCCATTATACCTGTAATAATTTGTGGTTCTGCAGCTTGGCACTTCACTGTCGCTACAGCATTTGTGTGTCCTGATAATGTGTGCACGCTGGCTTTTGTCCTCACATCCCAGATCTATGAATCCACAGTAAATAAATTAGAGGTTAAGAACAGAAGCCTATTCAGTGTATTTTAGGCATTGTCATTATTATATGAATTCATTGTCATAGGTTTACAGATTAAATTGTGATGTTTAAGTTGTTTACTTCACCCAACAGTTCATCACATGACTGCCCCAGCTGCCAAATTTCAAGGGGAACAGGAAATTTGCCTTTAAATTTCTAGACATCTAGATAACTTAAAGTCACCATAAAAACAGAACTTTCTAAATACAGTAAAATGACTGAACTTATATTTACTTAGGTAGTCTACTTACTAAATTAAAAAAAAATAAAACATTCCCCTGAAATGATACTTTGCTTGTTTTTAGGTTATAACCAAAGGCTTTTTTTTTTTTCTATACAGGAGGACAAAGTTAACAGAAACCTTCATTGTATTTTCATCTTAATACACATCCTTAACATTTGCTAACTACTCACTTTTATACATTGAATATATTAAAAAATATCAAGGTTATACTTACTCGTGCTGTTGAATCTCTGCTACATGTTACCAGTACATCTATTGTTGGGTGCAAGTCTAAACCATAGACAGCACTTAGGTGACCATGGTAATGCCTGATAACCTAGATGAAAAAACAAAGACACAAACTTTAACAACATCTTCAAAAGATTATTTCAAGTGCTTTGATTTTTGTTTCTCAGTACCAACTAATTCCGATTAAAGAAACTACAGCTTACCTTATTGTATTCAAGATCCCAGCATTTCACCTGTTTGTCTTCTCCACAAGAAAAGAGGTATGGACTTCTTGCACTCACTATCACTCCTCGTACAGTACTGATGTGCCCCGTCAAAGACAATTTCAATTTGCCGCTAGCAAGGTCCCAAATCTGCATCAAAACAGGTATTTTGAGGTAGAAAAAAAAATCTATGCTATGGTAACATGAAAAAACAGCCCAGGTAAAAAGCAGTAGGATTAAAACTAAAAATTGCAGCATAAACGTTTACTCCTCAACTACTACCTTATAATAAATGAAATACTAAGTAGTAGTAACATTCCATAAATCTTGTTCCATTTGTGACTAGGTAATAAGGAAAAAAAAGTTCTGTAGCTCTGTACACAGCATTACGTGCACAGTAACCAAGACATTATTTCCAGGAGCTAAAGACATTTTAAAATGTGAAGGGGGTGAAACAGAAGAGTTATTTGTTAATAATTTCTTCCAACCTCTTACCTTTATAGTTCTGTCAGCAGAGCCAGTAACAAACCACTGATTTCCTGGTTCTACTGCAATACATCTCACCCAGCCCAAGTGACCACTGATAACCTTTAAAAAAGGAAACATTTTTTTTCTTAAATCAGGAAAGATACACAGATCAGTCAATAAAACTTTCATTCTCCAACACTACAATTTGTTAGTATTAACTGAGAAACACATGCTTCTCAAAACAATCAAATCTGAAATTAGATCAGAAAAGAGTTTAATTTTTATTTCTACTTTAGTAGAAATTTATGTCATACACCACACCTAGGAAACATGCAACAGGGAAAGACCCTGCTCCTATAAGCAATTTTTTCAAGTCTTTTGAGTCCAGAACATTGTGGTTTAACACTTGAGACTTCACAGAAAAATACTGTATTTAAGTGCAACTTCCTTGTATCACTGTATAGGGCTTATATAGTAACTAGCTCAAGAGCTATTACGTAAAATCTTGGCTATTAAATTATGTTAGCAAATAATAGTTACCTCTTAAAACAAGCTGCCACCTCCTTTCCCCCCAAAATAAGGGGTGATACAAGTACATCAGAAACTTTCTGGCAACAAAATACTAGAGAAATCTCAATAAAAGCTTTACTGATACATAGGCTGCTGTAAGCAAGCTTTCTGTTTCACTGATTTCTCTCAAGTCACACAACTAAAATCAAAATTCACAATGAGGTTCACTAGATGCAGTACTTCATGTACTATCATACATCTAATTTCAAAAGACCTACAATGCAACAGAAGTTCTTAAGCAGAAATTCTTTGGTAAGCTAATGTGTATTCTTCAGACCAGATGAGACCTCAGCCACATACATTTGAAATATCTGTCTAGATTTCTTCATAGTCTAGAAAAAAACACAAGCACTTCCAGGACACAAATAAAATAGGTCAACTAAATTATTTGTTAAGTCTCCATCTTCCACAAATGACTTCAAATTAAGCCTAGGAAGAGCAGGTGAAACAGTTAAGTAGATAAGAGGAAACCCACATTTGGTGTTCTATCTATACTTCTACTTCCAAGTTACTTGAAAAAGCTTTTGTCCTGCTGAGCAAAGATTCTGACAGCAAACCTTTGCTAACAAAGAGCTGATACGTAGCACAGTGACTTGATCTGTACTTACACTCTTTGAAAAGAAAGTGCTCGCAACAGGTAGACATTTGCTATTTGCCTTGCACCTCTTCTAGGTTTATTTTGATGACTTTGCGATAAATTACATTTGCCTTAATTTCTATATAGAGCATGTTCTAATACTGCTGTATTCAGAATCAATATATATTTTGAATTTTTCAAAAAACTACTTTTTACAACTAGCCTTACACCTAATTAGTAAAACAACATTTAGTACTCTTCTGAAGATTTAACTGTCTATATAGGGTGGTATATTTAGATGAACAACGCAAAAACAATGCAATCCTGACACCAGAGTGAGAGATTCTTACATCTCAACCAGGAAAACATGATATACCTGCAATATTCACCTTTTCTCAGACAAAATATAGAACTGCTGAAGTTTTATAGGAAGAATTAGCCCGTTAGAAAGGTATGCATGTTGAAACAGATGTACCTGAAAAATTAAGATCTGAACCAATACATATGCTTAGAGATCTTCCCTGCAGCTCAGCTACCCCACCACCTTCATCAACATTACATGATTTTTGAAATTACTCTCATTCTATGTGTTAGGCCAGCTACAGTCATTTCTTTGATGTGTCATTAGTTTCATTTTTTTTCATATTGCCCTTGAGTTCCTGTACCAAAGAATCTTAAAAGAAAGAAAACCTCACAATCTCTAATGAATATTTGATACTACAGCTAAATCTACATAAACAAAAAATGTAAAAAAAAAAAAAAAAAAAAGAATAAATCAAAGTAATTTACTAAACAGAATGAACAATATTTGTAATCACATCTTTTGTAAAGGAAAGTGTGTGTGTAAAATTTAGGTGTGATCACTTTTCTTTTGATTCTATTTTGTGAATGAGAAATGAATTAAAATCTATGTGCTGGCATCTTAATACAACATAAACCATTAGTTTATCTGAATTCATGCCATAAGTTTGTAACTTACTCTGTACAGCTTCCAAGGTGGATGCCACTGAGGTTTGGGCATGGTTGGAGCCTTCTTGGCCACTAACGCAGAATTTTTGTTTCCACCAGCTTCCATCATAGCCTGTAAATTAAAAAGGTTACTCTTATGCTTCAAAACTAAATCTCTTCACATAAAACCTAAAGCATCCTTGCTCTGACATCTCAATACTTACCAAATTTAGTCAGTAAGATCCCCACACAACACACGAATGCAGAACCACTCTGACGAACACTACCTAACTTTCACATTAAGACATGCAACAAACTCACCACTGACATCCCAGGAGGCTGTGAACGCTCAGATATTCCAGCATGCCTGTAGATCTCACCCACACCGGCAGCTGTCCGATTTGCATCCAGCCTAGGGTGGATGAGAACAGTTGACTGATTGGAATCAACTTAGTCTTTCATGAAGCAATAAGGTATCATGGGGCTTTATTCAGCTGAGTCTCTAAGGATGGAGATTCCACAACAGGTTGCCCAGGGAGGTTCCAGTCTCTGACCACCTCAAGGTAAACTTGATATATATTTTTTTTACCCTCTTTTCCTATTATATCTAATCATCATAATTCCCTATGTTCCCACTTCTGTCCACATGCCTCTCATGACACCCAAGAAAAAAACAGTGTATACTAAGATGGTGCCTGGCCATATAAAAAGTGTTTAAGTATTTTATAGTTGAATATTCAAAATACTTAAAATAACATTTATCCCAACTCCTTTGTTTTGCCTTGAAGTTTCCACAGATTACAGAAGCGTTAACAAAAATAACACAGCAGTACCTGGTCTGAGAAGCAGGAAGTGCTACAGCTAAGGACTGAGCTGCAGATTCACTAGGCATCCTCTGGATCTTGGTGTCTGCTGTCAGAGCCACACCTTAAAAAGCAACATAGCAGAAGCAAAAACAACTATTAAAGAAAATTTAGTAAAGTATATTGTATAAACAGATATTTACACATAGACCCATACACAAGGACTTATGTCTCTGTAATATTGTCATATAGCCACAGAATTTTCTGTGGAATTAAATCCACTGAAATTTGTACTTTGGTCCAAATCCATTCTGCTATGATTCTACTGCTTACAGATGTATGCAAACTCTAGCATCGAAAACAATGATTGTCATTGCAAACAACAGCTAACTGCCCATCTTCTTATACAGCTTCAGCCACTGTGGAACTCCAAGCACCAAATAAAGAAACAGTATTTTCGAGAAGTATTTGCCGACTTGTTCCATCAGCACAGTTTATTATGTTGTCCCTACGTGGTTGCAGTTATCATGGAGTGGTGCAGGAACTACAAGAAGTTTAGTCCTAATTAAGTGATATCCTAATATTTCAGACTAGAACTTCTCCTCATCCTAACACTAAGTCATTTTAGAATCCAGAACAGCAAGAAACAACAAAAGAAATCTACCCAAACAAAACCAAAAAACACACACACAAAAAAAAAACATATAAACAACTCTTTGAAAGGTGCAGCTTTGATGCAGACTGGTGAATTTATTCCACTCCCATTTCTCTATTTTTTCCCCCCTAACCAAAGTTCTGGCAATTTACAACAAAGACAAAATCTGGGTGAGATGCCCAGGTTAAAATATGAAACAGCAACAAAGATTTTGTTAATTCACAGCTACAGACAAGTAAGCACTTCTGAACTCTCATTTAACTTACAAATCAAGCCACACCATATTTCCCACTACAGTGAACTTAAGCATTAACAGTAAAAGATCAACAGACAACTCTTACTGCCACAAAGAGAGACTGATCAATTATAGCACCAATTAACAGTGGCTGATGCAACAACATAGGAATGATCTTTCCAAGCATACATGGAACCAGCTGACACTACAGCTATTAGACACCGCTGCCCCTTTCTCAAAGCAAGGCTGGTGATACCTACACCTTTCCGGTCTACTAATAAAAAGCAGGATACTTTCCCCCCTTGTCTTTCTACTGCCTTCTAGCTGCAATCCTCCTCCTTATTCAAAATAAATCTCTAAGAGCAGCTCTGCCACTACAGTGGAGGCACTAGGAATCCATGGGTCTTGGCAAGTTCTCCAAGAGAAAGTGAACCACAAAACTAGGGAGAAAATTCCTAGAACATTTCTGACGATGTTACCACAGGACAATTCTCACAGAAATGAATGACATCCTCAGAGCAAGATCACATCCACAAAGGCTTAGCAAGAAGACACTGCATCTTTATCAAATCTTACTGCCTCCTAATCCAGAACATTTATCAGCCACAAAACTCTGCATCAATACTACGAAAGACTTGAATGTTACTTCCCACTACTACTGACAGCTATGGATTCACTGCAACAGGAAACCTGCTAGGACGGGGGACGCCTGGAAGGCAACAAAGTTGTCAAAACTCAAAGAATTTTACTTACCAGGCCCAGATGGATATGGATGTGTACCTGTTATCATATATTCAAGTTCCTGTCCTAAAAAGCAATAGAATTTCATATTAATAACTGTATTTTACACTACATCACAAAATGATGCATTCAAGCAGGAAACTGAGGAAAACAGATCAAAAGAAACCGGCAATAACTTCATTTCTAGTGAACTACACAGAAATTTAATTCTTATTTTAATTTGTTTTGACTATCTTTTCTAAAATTCAATAGTAAAATTACATCTTAAGAACACTAATGGCTTTTTTGTTTCAATCCAGAGGGACACTCCCCCAAAACAAAAATCCTTCGCATTGTCAAAGGTGCCTTTTGAAGTAGATAAAGTATCATGAAAAAAGATTCAAGTACACAAACAGCGTGTCTGACATGCAAGCCACTTACAAAAATTCATTGTGTGCAATAACAGAAGAGAAATATACAAGCAAAAGTTTTTTTCTTAAAGTATTTTCAGTCTCTCAACATTTCTCAGAATGCTTTCAAATGCAGTATTTCAGAAAGATATCAATTAAAATGAGAAGGCTTTTGGCATTCTTCAGAAGAGAAGTTTCTGTAGCAATCTACCCAATGTGCACACTTTCTATATGTAACCAAACACAAGCTGAAAAAACCTACAAAATCAAAACAAGTATTTCTGTTTTAATAGGTGCCCAGCTAAAAGAAGTCTGAAAAAATTATATGAAACAAGACAACAAAATAAGTCCTTAACTATCATCAATTTGTAAAAAGGCGAAGCACATCACTGACCTTTTTCTTTCTAATACCCAAATACAGCATGTACTAACACTACCTTAAAAAACACTCATTTTACCAACAAGTTAAATTACACAGCATCCTATCACTCCCTTATTAAAATAAACCTTCTCCTTGTCCTGTACCACTTACCTCCTGTGGACTGTAGCAAGGAAAAAAGCAACAAATGAAAAAACAGATATTTTGATTTCCTTCTAAATCTTTAATGTGTTAACAGCACAGTCTTCAAAATGAAGATCTCAGACTATTACAAAAAAGAGAAAAACTATACCGCGATGAGCAAACTGACCTTGATTTCCAGAATACTGTTTATGTCCATAAGGATCCCCAGTGGCTGGGCCTCCTTTCTCCCTCATGTTTTCTTTAAGAGTAGGCATGTGCAACACCGAGCCATACTCTGTACGCAGTTTGACTGCCATCTTTACTTTGTGGCTGTTGGAAGAACAAAGCACAACCCTGATTAAACCCTGACTTGAACTGTTAATAAGCTCTGAAATATTTCAGAAAATGTTTTATACAACTTACTTTACAATTCTCTTTTTTTTTTCTTCCCTCAGCACTAGATTGCTAATTGCATAGAAGGGAATATCTGAATTTGCCAATAGGACAGAGCAATCACGAACAGTACAAAACTCTGAGGCACACTCCTAACTCACTGATCACAGTACTCACCTTTCATCATCCAATGGTATAGGTTTGGCATTATCAGCTACAAACATGTCATGGGTCCTCTTCAAAGACCGGAACACAAGCGTGTGCACAGAATGCTTCTGGACTTCCTAAAATAAAGCAGAGCATGTTTAAATAAATTCAGCCATGATTAAATGAAAATTTGAAAACCAAAACAAAAACTGAATTGAGTAGCAATTTCAGGTTTCAGCAGCATCAGACAGATGATGTAATGCCACTGTTTAGTTCACAGAAAACACCACTCCCCTTAGAAACTGTTATATACTAACTTATAGTTGTTACCTGCTACCTAAGCCAAAAATTTAGATAAAACTTTCAGCACTAGCATCTATATAACAAATGCATGAACGTGCAAATATTTTTCTTCATGCTTTCCAGGTGTTTTTATACGCAAACAGCACAGCAACTGAATCTGAAAAGACCCCTTCAAGTTTTATTTCACAAACTCCAGAAAATTGCACAGGGGCAACCATCAGCCTCTGCGCACAGCGTGACTTCTCTGGAACACCCCCAGTGTCGGTGACCCCCCCCAGCACCCCAAGCCCCCCGCCCGCAGCGCACCTCCACCATGGCGCCGCTCCTCCTCGCCCCCCGCCGCCGCCCGCAATGGAGGCGCTTCCGACGCTTCCCCCACGCCGAGCCGGAAGCGACGCGCTAAGTGCGCGCGGGAAGGAGGGCGGCGGAGCCAAGCGTGGGGCGGGGCCGCAGCGCAGTCGGGCTGGGCTGGGCTGGGCTGGGCTGAGCTGAGGTCGCGGGTTCGAGTCCCGCCCCTGCCCCCAGGCTGCAGTGACGGGGCCCGACGCGCGGGTGCGGTGTGGCACTGCTGAGAGCAGTCAGCGGCCCCTGTGGAAGTTTTACCGTTTCACACCGTATCCCGATGCCCTGGCAGGTCTCCCACTTGCCTGTGTGAGCCAAATAAGCAAACACAGACGTGGAGCTGCGCGCAGACCTGCCCCTTTCGTGAGCCGTGGGGTGGCAGCCTGGGATCACTGCCTCACGCAACCTCCCCGCTTCACACAACGACCATCTCCTCTCGTTCATGGCACTGATGGATCATTTTTGGTCACTTTAGCTCTACACGTGCTGCTGGTGGCTTCCACCACCGGGGTGATGCCCCTTGCATCCATTACGGATGCTGGGGATGGCGGCGGGCCACAAACGTCCCGCATCTCCCATAGCAGTTCCCCGAGGTGGAGGAGACACAAGGTGTAAAAGGAGATCTGGAGGGAAGGGATTTCAAACAATAAAACACAAATTTACTCAAAAAGTAATGCGTCTGCTTGACTACTCAATCTGACATGTGGAAATGGTTTAAGGGCTAATCTCTGCCGATGGATAAAGTACAGCGATGTACAATGATACACGCCTTGCAATGCTTTAGAAAGCCAGAGGTCAAATTAATCTGTTATGTTTGCATTTATTTTTTTTAGCAGATTTATTCTAAGTTGAAATATAGTCCAAGATCTTCAATAAATCATGTCAGCAATATTCATGAGAATATTCACTTTATTCATTTTTTGAATCAACTTTTTGAATCTTTTTTTTTTTTTTTAAATCAATCAATACATCAACTTCGTGATGTGTTCTTACATGTCAGCTATAGCTCTAATTCCAGGAATAACAAACTATGTAATTTATTTTATTTTATTTTATTTTATTTTATTTTATTTTATTTTATTTTATTTTATTTTATTTTATTTTATTTTATTTTATTTTATTTTATTTTATTTTATTTTATTTTATTTTATTTTATGTTATTTTTAATACATGACCACTAAGGAAGAGATGACTGGTAAACTGAATATGCTTTCAGTGCTGTTTTTAAGATCAAAATGAACAGCCCCCCTCATTAATGTTTAGGAACTTGCTTACTCACAGAATATGAAGGTAACATTAATTCTCATTTACAAGAAATCCTTGAAATTCTTTTTTTTTTTTTTACCGGTAAAAGGAACAAAAGAGGACACCTGAGATGAACATTTAATTCCACAGTATTCTTGTCACAGTATGACATTATTACAACACTAGCGGCTTCAGAGAACATTTCTAAATCAACTGGATGTCTTTTTAAATTTAATTTAGTAACCATCTCAGATTGTCAGCGGCCCAAGAAGTCTCTGTTCCCCCTCACCAAGACCACCTCAGGGACACGTTCAGCTTGGAAGAGACAAGATTCAAGGATGGGGGGTTGTGTAAAGAGTATTGCACCATGGGCAGCCAAATCGGCAGAACAAACACGAGAAGCGGCAAACAAATATTCATTCCTAAAAGCACACATACACCTCTGCCCGTAAATAGCTCTCCAGGACAAACGCACTGTACAAAGAGATGTCCTGGAACACCATCAGATCAATGTTTTGTTTTTACAGTTCCTAATAGCAAGTTTGTTGTGGTATCACAACGACATGAGTCTGGGAAGTTCTTCGCATTAACCATGTGTGTTGGGGAGAATATGAGGAAAACACAAGGAAAAAAAAACAGGTGTCCTGTTTGGAAAATAAAGCCTCCTTCATACCATTTTTAGGATAAATTTAAGCCCTGCTCTTTGCTTTTCGTAAGGCTATACTCAGTCCTTATAAAATGTCAACCTAGCTGAAATGGTTGCAAGCATGAAATAAAAATCCCGTCTCATAACCAGCAAGCTAACCCATGTAGATTAAGTTCTGTTGCCAAAATATTTTGATACATGCATGTATGTTTGCCAGTATACCTTGCTCACTCTGCAGTTCCAGATTTAGACTGTCACACTGGAAGCATTTTATTTATTTATTTATTTATTGTCAGCATAAGTTGTGTTCCTGTACAGACACAGCGCTGCTGAAAAGCCTCTTCAGGGAAAGCCTTTGTGGTGCAGGCCCAGCCTCCCCCTAACAGCTGAGGCCCTGTACAACCCCTGCTGGGGCATTTGCTCACTGACCCAACTCCACAATCCAGACGTGTGTTGTTCATTTGTTGTGGCTCCTGGTAATTCCCTGGGGAGATACTACTGGCTAACCCTCATGGGGAAGCCAAGGAAAAGCACTGGAGCAGAGAGGGTCAAAGGCTGAATTTCAAAGGGGAAATCCCATCCGTAGGCAGATGAAATTGGGGATTTCCTGTGCTGGGACTCTGCAGCAGGCTCAGCTCCTGTGCCAATCCCTGCCACTTGTGCTGGACAGGCTCTGCATGGACATAGCCACCTTTGGCCACCACATGCAAAGAGTGCCTGAGGAAGGACACCATGAGCTACTGCAGAACATAGTGGTTGTTTCAGAATGAATTCAAGACAAATATCATGAAGATTTGTATGGACCAAGGCAAGATAATTTATGGCCAAGTTCCTAACTCAGGACTAGTGGGACACCGTTTTAGTTCTCCACTGGCCCAGTACCTGTAAGCCCTGGGCAAGAGGCTCAGCATCACTGTGCCCCTTCCTTATACAGAAAATAAGGGTTACTGAACTTTCCTTAAGGCACAGTGTGGGGCAAATTGCATTTAAGGTTCTGGGAGATACCCAGAACCAGTGATGACAGGGCGTACGGTATCTTGGCTGTCATCTTTACACAGAAATAACACATTGATGATGTCAGATTTGGCCACAGACAGTCTTCCTTAATTTCTATAGGGATAAGTTTGTGTTCTTCCAAAGCTAATAGTGTTAGTGTAAGTGACGTCCTTACACATGGGATCATATTCAGGGGAGTAAGAGAGCTTCCTGAGCCATGGCTCATTTGGGGCCAAGCTGTTTAATGATTAAACCCGTCAGGTTAAACAGTTTTCATATTTCAGGAATCCCCATAGTTTACCAGAACTCTGACAATGGCATGAATACAGGAAAAAGGACTAAAACAAGCCATTTTAGCTGTTCTTTTATTTGTTTATCACAAAATCTCCTGCTCCATCAAGTTGGTGTCTGAAAGGGAAGCTCAGCCCATGGCTTGCCTCTGCTAATGTCCTCAGACATCAATAGGAATGACTTCAAAAAAGTGTGCAGACTTTCATTCTGCACCTTAGATTTAATTCAGTATAACACAATCATCCATAATACATGCAGAAATTATAGAATATGCAGGCACTGAAATGTTAAAACTGCTAATATGAGAGCAGTGATATGCCATATTCTTAAAAAGTATCAGAAAGTGTGACCCACTATGATTACAAATAACTTCATACCATATTCTTTTAAAAGATTATTAAAAGTATTTAAATAAAGGCTATGACATATACACTTCTTGTGTTAAAAAGGAAAACAGCAAATTAATATGTTTACTCAGATGTACTGTACTTAATAAGACCCACAGGCTTGCATATCCAGGTGCTATTACAACTGTTTAGAAGGGTGTATCATTCTGTGTGAGGTGAGTTTAATTCAAATTCAATATGCTATTGCTGAAGCATCCAAATTTTCATCAGGGAGAAAATAAGCAAGGAGATGTCACAGTCAATATTTGACAACATTTCTTTTCTTTGGACGTTCAGCTTTTCAGCTGTCATTTTTTTTTTTCAGTCTTGTAAGACTCGTAATTTTTGAGAACATGGTAACTTGTGTAATCTGAGCAGGAGGTACTTTTAAGTTTTTAAACATTTAGTTCATGCCAGCAGCAACAGAGGTCTCTGGGACACGTAGATAAGAGATGTCCAGAGAGATTGCTCAACATCAAATGTATTCAGGCACACAGAGAAGAGAAATGTTAAATGTTAACAGGAAAGCAGTGATTGCTTTGAACGGTTGGACCTATCAGTGTCAAGCTGGAAATTGGGGTTGCCACCTGTATATATAGGAACAGAGAGGATCTTGCCCTGTCAGAGCTGCTGATGGGAGAGGGTCACCGAGCAGCTCAAGCAAGCCAGCGCCATGAAGCTGCTCCTGTTGCTCCTGCTCTGTGTTCCTTTCATTAAATCCCAGGCTTCTACTGATTACGATGATGAGGTTGTAATACTGATTGGAATTAATAATAATAAGAGTGAAAATTATTAATTTTATTCAATTGCATGCATGACTTACCTGGCTTATGTGATTTAGCTAAGTTAGAAAATTATACAGTGTGTGTTCTTTTTCTCCTCAGAGAAATAATCTTTCAGTTATTTCTTCATAGGTATTTAACAGTGCAGCAGTTATTTTCTGGTTTTGGATATACGTTCTTTCCTTTCTTTAGGGAATGAAGAACGGTAAGATTAGTTATTCAGCTAAATTTATTTAAGGATATTTATGTAGCAATTTTGACATGTTACGGACAATTCATTTGTGATGTGCAAAGGCATAGAAACGTGTATTTAATCATGTCCTGTCTGAAAGACAGGAACAATTTTACTATAGATTCAGTAGACATTGGGAAAAATAAATTAGCCACCAGATCATTAACTGCCAGATTTGTATTTGAAATGGAGAGGTGATAGTTAAACCAAAAGGTAAGCAATGAGGATCAATCTAAAATAACTTAACTTGTATTTAGTTTTCAACAAGAAAAATGTTTTATTAGGAAATTTGATTTATAATTTCAGAATGGTTTTTATATTTTGGAAATCCCTGCAAAAATGAAATAGGTCAGAAATAGGGTCAGGTGACCAGAAATTAGTTTATTTTCTGTTATACAACATAAATGTATATGTCTGTACATTGATTATTGATGAGATTACCACACTAAATCATTTTCAGAAATTCGCATGCTGCCTACAAATGTTTGTTATTTGCAGTTAAGTCCGAGTGGGATTGGACATGATCAAAGATTTTGATCCAATTGTTCAAACAACTAATTATTGAAGGTTTCATTTCAACAAATAATTTAGTTTCATTGCTTGACTTACTAGTTTTTCAGGATAAACTTTAGGATGGAAGTTTCTCGAAGAAATGAAATTGTTAAGATGGTGTTTCTGTTTGCCGATTTTTATACGTAAGCCTCACAGGGGTAGTGTTCTTCTTAGGAGACGATGTGTAAGCCTTTGCTGCTGGCAAAAACACAGCATGGGATGCGGGGGGCTGTTGCTGTTCCTGCTCCTGGGAGGGAGGAGGAACATGGGCATCCAAAGAAGTTCTAAAAACCTGGCTGGAGGGCTGTGACTGAGCAATCTTCTTTATTAAGCCACTGGGACACTGAATATTCACATGATGATGAATATTCTTCCTACCCCTCTTATTTCTAACATTTTTCTTTTAATCTCACCACTTAAAGTTTCATGATTCTCAGTGGCTCTGAGCTATATCAACTTTATTCCTTAGTCAGAATGAAACATCGAATTATCGTTTTGCTTTGGTTTAAAGGCTTTTTAGCTTGTCTATCCCTAGGTGAAGTGAGTATGACTGCTTTTACAAGGAAAAACATTGTGATAATTTGTACATAATGTCAGTATTGTATTTCAGCTGATGCTGTTTCTATTCCAATCCACAATTTTCTTTGCTGTTTGAAATAGAGTGCTGAATGGATACCATCACCCTGTGCATAGCATTTTGCAATAGCAATCCTAGACTCAAGAGAGCTTCCTCTCCCCTGGCTTTGCAGGACGAAAGCACTGTACCTGAGGCTCGAGGCCACCGACCCCTAGACAAAAGGCGAGAAACGGCCCCCACGCTCAGACCCGTGGCACCTCCCATCTCTGGAACTGGGTACCAGCCCCGGCCACGAAAGCCGGATAAGCAGGGCAGCAAGAAGGAACGTATCATCTATCCTGATGCTGGTGGCTGCAAGCATCCTCTCGAGGAGCTGGTAGGTGTCTCCCTGTCTAAACAGAAATGGAGGATGGCACGGTTGTTAACAGCCTTCTAGTGTGCTGAACAATAGTTTTCTTTGCCAAACACAGAATGATCTTTCATTTAAAGCAGCAAAACTTAATGTCTTTTTGTTTGGGTTTGGTAGAGCTTCATTCAGAAGTGCAGTGCTATAGAGTCCATGGGATAGTCACAAAGACAAACAGCCTACAGTGAGTAAGGGGAGAAAGAAAAGGTTCAAACCACAAATGAGGAAAGGAAGCATCTGTGGGTTAGCCTGAGATTTACCCATTGGCTTGCATAGGTGACTATTAAGAATGACAGAAAAAAAGTTCTGCAAAAGAGATGGCTTGGATTTCAGGTAATCTCAAGGGGCTCCAAAAACTCACATCTTAAAATTTGTTTCAAACCATAATTATAGTCTACATTCAGTCACTGCTCCAGTGACTGAAGTCAGTGCAGTTCTTGTTGAAGAAGCAATAGTGCTCACAGTTCTTGACATAATCATTTTTTAATGAAACATACATGGCCATTTCAAGAGAGACATACATAACCAAGGCATAGAGAACATGGTTGATTTTCTGAGGATAGTGAAAGAGGAAGGGGTATATATAAACATGCATGAACACCAGCTAGTTCCTGACAGATTCTAGTCATGGATCAGGTGGCTGAACACTGTGAACATTTAGCAGTGCAGAAAAGTGAAAAGCAGTTAGTGGACCCAAAAGTGTGAAGAGAGGACTTTTCCAAAGAGCTCCAACAGGAGTCCTGTTGGGGATACTCAAGACACCTTCCTACCCTTCACACTGCAGCTTCTTCATAAAGTTAAATATCTTAAGCCTGTACCTTGATGCCTAAATATATGGTCACATATTACTAACTATTCAGTGCTTTCAAAGCTATGTCCTTTCACTGACTAGTTTAGAAACTTCTCTTTTTTACTTGATTTTTATACACAGCCCTTGTTTTTTTTTTTTGTTTTTTTTTTTAAGGGAGTACTCTGTCCAACTGGATGTGAACTGCAAACTGCACTGGTAAAACAAGAAAAGATTGTGACATCAGTTATTCGTGATCTAAAAGACAAAGTGACCAAATTTTCTGATACTTCTACAACTTTCTATCAATATGTGAATATGATAGATGATAAACTGATAAAGACACAGAAACAAAGAAAAGGTATGCTGTTGTTATGAATCATAATGTAAATGATATTATAGTTCTAGTGACGCTGCTACTATTACTTGCTAAGAGGACTTTTTAAAAATGTTGAAAATGCAGTAGGATATCTAGCAAAGTAGGGTTCCATAACTCTGCCATCTTAAATCTTTTAAAAAAATAATTTCAGAGAGTCAAAGGAATGGATACTGAAGCAAGATTCTTATTAGGCCTTTAACTGTAAGGGTTGCCCCCTCTCTTAGCTGCTTCCCAATTCTTTGATTCCTGACAACTCCTTTGATCCATCCAACTCCTTTATGCCCAGATCCTGGCTTGGCACCATGGCTCTCTGGAGAGAAAGCTAGTTATAGTTCTTTGGCAGAATATAGTGACACTGATAAATCTATGAGCTTGCAAAGAAATAATGGTGCACATGTAATAATTTTCCAAGAATCTGTTTTTGCACAGTGTGCAAAGGTAATCGAAAGACACGTATATCCTTCCTCCCCACTGAGAAAACAAGTGGCTTCTCAGATTGTGCTTACAGATTGCTCTTGACTTTTTCATAACATTGAAAATTAATCTGCTTCTCATCTAATTGTTTTTCTAGACAATGATATTTTACTTTCTGAGTATAACACAGAAGTGGAATTGCATTATAATTATATAAAGGATAATCTGGACAATAACATCCCATCAAGCCTCAGGGTCCTTCGTGCAGTCACGGAAACTTTATACAAAAAGATCCAGAAACTGGAAAATGCCATTGCAACCCAAACAGACTACTGCCGTTCCCCATGCGTTGCTTCCTGTAATATTCCGGTGGTTACAGGCAAAGGTACTCATTTAACTATAATAACATCTCTTTCTTCTCACATTTATATCACTATGCATATTGATAAACACGTCATTCAGTTGTTGGTGGTGTGAGTTGGTTGCTCTGAAACCTATGACGCTGATTAGGATAGCAGAAAAGACAGATGGTTATCCAATATGAAAAAATCTTTTTACTGACCTGTACTGGTCAGACCAAAGATTTCCTCATCTAATAACTGGTCATCATCATTGGCCAATAGCATTTTGAAGAGGTAAGGTAAACCACATTCACCTTCAGTGAGGTGAAGGTAATACATTTGTGACTCTCATAGTTGTACTCTTTACTTTTTCAATCAAGAAAGTTTCTCTTTTTACAAGCTTGTCCAATTCAAAAAGTAATTAAAATATAAATAGTCTTCAGTTGTTCAGGTTGAGCTTTTAGAAATTCTTATCTAGAAAAGTATAGCAATGCAAGTATGCTGTTCTTTCTTCCTTGCTTCTTTCATACAATGTAGTATGGAAATCAAAATCAAAGTACATAAATGCATCTTTAAAATTGTTCCCTTGCAATCAGCAAACCAAGGAGTTTGGCGCTCTTTCAGTAACAGAGTCTCTGGTTTATTCTTGCAGAATGTGAGGATATTTTCAGAAAGGGAGGTGAAACATCTGAAATGTACCTCATCCAACCAGATCCTTTCGTCAGACCATACAGAGTATACTGTGACATGGAAACAGATGATGGAGGTTAGTGTGAAATAACAACGTTGTTAAAATATTAATTAATAAGAATTCCACCAAAAAAAAAAAAAAAAAAAAAAAAAGAAGTAGTAACTTGCAATTTAAACAATCACATACTGAACTGCAATTTTTGTAGTTACTTGAGAATTAAGTCTGACTAATTCAAGAAAGTCTTGTTGGTCATCTTCAGATACACTGCAGGAGATTTTATAATGAAACTGGAAATAAATTAATGGGAAGGGACTGGTGAATACTTACTATGGCTAAAATGGACAATGGGTGGGCAGAAGTGGAGGGTCTGGCTCATTTCCTACCCTGCTACTACATGCTAGCCAAAAAAAAACTGGGTCACTCTTTCACCTTATGTTTTTTCCACATTTGCTCATGAAGCAATGCACCCCTTCAGAGTGAGTAAAAATGGCAAGGCTGAATTCATAAACAGTGAAAACTCATACTTGCTGCAAGGAAGTCACAGCATCCATGAGATGATGATAGAAGGGCTGTATCTTAACGTTTCATGCTCCTTTCATAAGAGCAAATTAATCTAAATACTGTTGCTCCTGCAGGCTGGACTTTGATTCAGAACCGCCAGGATGGCAGTGTTAATTTTGGAAGAGCGTGGGATGAATATAAAAAAGGATTTGGAAATGTTGCAAAGAGTGGAGGGAAGAACTACTGTGATACACCAGGTAAAACACCGAGCATGAAACATGAAGAGTTCTTACTGAAACTGTTTTCTCATATTTCTTGAAGCATTTTGACTTTTTAAAATTAACCAATCTGCTTTGGCAGACGTGGGCAAATCATAAAGTTACCTTGAAGTATATTGTGAAATCAATTTCACAGAACTCTCGTCTGTTGCTTCTCAGGTGAATATTGGCTTGGAAATGACAAAATCAGCCAACTTACCAAGATAGGGCCCACTAAAGTTTTAATTGAAATGGAAGATTGGAATGGTGATAAAGTATCAGCTCGCTATGGAGGTTTCACCATACATAATGAAGGAAACAAGTACCAGCTTTCAGTTAGTAACTACGGAGGCAATGCAGGCAATGCTTTGATGGAAGGAGCTTCAACGTTGTATGGAGAAAACAGGACAATGACAATTCACAATGGCATGTTCTTCAGTACTTACGACAGAGACAATGATGGATGGTATGTAACCACATTAGACAGTTAAAAGAAATTAATTATCAGACCATATGTCTCTCCTTAAGAGAAATATAGAATATTTCTCTGCTTTGATGCTAGTTTGCACAGCATTTCATAGTAACCTAAAATAAGTTTCTCACTCCAAGTTACTAGCCAAGTGTTCACGCTGTCCCACTGGTGTAGCCAATGGCAGAACTGACATAGCTAAAGGGCAGGTAAAACTATATTATGGTAGCACTGCTCCACAGCCATGTGAGGAGCAGGCACACTGAATTATTTTGAGTACATGAATGATGTTACCAGAGACAAAATGGCAAATCTGGTACAATATTCTCAATATCAGAACCTGATGGTGGCAGTGCTTGTCCTAAGCACTGTCTTGCTTGAGTAGGAATATTGGTACTCTCCCCTGTAACACAGTAATGAGTCTTGAGGGAATAGATTATTAAAAAAAAAAAAAAGCCTACTCAGAAGACTGGAGCTCATTTGTAAAGGATGTAATTCAGCACTCTGTCTCTAAAATATATGCTATATGTCTATCTTAAGACCCGATTACCTACTTACGAATAAAGGAATTGTTTAGATTTGGGAAAACATACAATTATCATTATTTCTAATATCCCTAAATTGAATTGATATTGCAGTTAGCATTATGAACTGCAAGTAATTGTATTTATCATTTAGTAAACTAAAAAGACATTCTAAAAGAGATACAGATAAAATTTTACCTATTTCTCATAGCAGCTTCATGTTCCAAGTGTACTGTATAGCACATGCTTGCAATGGTCAATCTTTTATGTAAAGTTCAGAGAAGAATTTTAAATATTTGTTGTGGTTTGAAAATTTCAGTACAGGGACATGTGTGTGCACTCTCATCTATTTGCTTGTTCATCTGTCTTAACTGTTCCTTTTACTTCATCAGGTTAACTACAGATTCAAGAAAACAGTGCTCCAAAGAAGATGGTGGTGGATGGTGGTACAATCGTTGCCATGCAGCCAACCCCAATGGCAGATACTACTGGGGAGGGTCCTACAGCTGGGATATGGCAAAACATGGTACAGATGATGGTATTGTATGGATGAACTGGAAAGGGTCATGGTATTCAATGAAGAAGATTAGCATGAAAATCAAGCCATACTTCCCAGATTAACTGCTATAAAAGTGATCTAAGTGTAAAGAAACAGGGATTTTCTTTTCATATTTGTACCTGGTTATGTTTTTCAACGTGGTATTAAGGCTTGTCTTTACATATGAGAACCAAATGCATATGTAGGACTATATAGTGACCTAAAGTGAAAGGCAATGGCAAGTGAAAATCAAAATCTGAACTATGAAAATGAGCCGCTAGTGTATTTTGTTCCATTTTTCATTTCTTCACAAGACAGAAGTACTGGTTTTGAAGATGTCCGATAAAATATATATATGTATACTTGTTTCACTCTGTTACAAAGAAGTTCCATATCAAAATTGAAAAGGAAGAGGATTATTATAAAATGTTTTCTAAAAAAAAATAAATAAAGCCTTAAAACTGAATTTTTCTCCACAATTTCTAAGTCTTTAAGCATTATTGGGGGAAAAGCAAATACATTTCACCAAAGAAAGCACTGTTTTGCTTCTTTTATATCACAAAGATGTGGTAACTACCTGTGTAACAAGCTGAGAAGGAATAAAGTAAAAAAAATATATATCTAAAAAATCTGTAGGTGAACAGTCATTTAGTTCACATCCTATTTCCTGGATTAAATATGCCCTTTTACAGAAACTCAGTTGCATACCATACCTCATAATATCCTTTCCAGCATCCCACAGTCTTTATAGTATATCCTATATAGTATTAGGAGAGCTGACTGGTAAGTCTTTCACACAATCAGTGTTGCAGGACAAGAGCAATTAGTAACTCCAGTCATAGGTTAGTTCTGGTTTGAAGGAAACACTAGAGAGCATCTTGGCCAAGTTCATGCTCAAATCAGGGCCAACTTCAAAGTTAGATCAGGTTCCTGAGGGCTTTGCCCTGTCAAGTTTTGAGTATCTTGAAAATATTACAGCCTTGATGGGCAGCCTGCTCCACTTCACTCTCTTTGTGATGTTTTTTCCCCTATATCTGCTCAGATTTTCCTGTGCAGCCATTAGAACACTGCAAACTGGACAGTGGAGAGGCTTTCAGGCTCTGGGCTAAATACAGTATTCAGGTCCTGCCTATCTTTGTATTGGCATCCTCCCAAATCACCCAGCCCCTGTCTGTTGCAGTCTTCCCTTGTCTTTACCACTTAATGGGGTAATTGGGACTTTGGGGCTTGTTACTACAGCTGCTTTGGAGGGAACTACCCTGTTCCACTCCCATTGCCAGATCAACAGCTTGCTTGCACAGAAGCCTAGGAAAGTGCCTGTGACCTGGAAGTGCTGAAGGAAGTTCAGGCAAGATACAAACCGGATTGTAGCAAAGAGAGATGGGGTGCTGTGCATGCAGTAAGAGAGCAAGTTAGTGAGGTTGACTATCTGTATACTGGCTTTTTTATTACGAATGTTTTCCTTTATGGACAGAAAGGTGGCCAGGCTCAACAACACGAGTTGCCTGTGAACTCTGCCTTTGAGTTGCATGGGTACACCTTGACCCAGTGAGCTGACTGAGCAGGGGGAACACCATGAGCAGTGATGAGAAGCACATTTTGCCATTTGCAAAAAGGTTTTATTAAAACCAGCTAAACCCTCCAAACAAAACATCTCCTTGTATAAATCCTACCCAGGTGTACATTACCTGTGAATAATAAAGGTAGTTTAAGCAAACACAACACAAATTGCCTTCTTTCTAGAGGCATCTAATACAATACAGAGATGTATCAATGTTATTCTGACAGTCATCCTTTTGTTCCCTGTTCCCAAATGCACCTGTTTATCCCATCTGTGATTTGGACCAAGCTCTCTGTATAGATCAAGATCTTTTGTCAGTGAGGCTACCCTTCTCACCTTCAACAATTCTTTAGCTGATTATGATGGCAGTCTAAAATTCTCATTTACAGTTCTAATGTTTATTTAATCTCTGGAGTTCAGGAGGACAAGGAGATGTCATAGCAGCATCACACTGCATGACTGCAAATATTCAGCGTCCCCTCAGACAGGCTTCCAGTGACACTAGGGAACAAACACATGGCATAAAGCATAAGCAACTTTTCCAAAAGTGTAGAAACTTCTCCATGCATCTGTCTGTAAAGATGTCTCTGCACTTCAGCAAAATTTCAAAAAATGTTATGCAATGGTTGTGCTTGAGAAGCCCTGAAAAAAGGCTGAAATTGAGCCTTCTCAGTATTTTATTATATTGTTAAATGGTATGAAAAATGCTGACCAGTAAGATTTAAGGCAAGCAATTCTGCTTATGCTTGTTTCTCAATTGAAGCATAGAAAAAATAAAAAGAGTAAATACTTGTGTAATTTTATCCATAAATATGAATCTTAACAGTGGAGAGAAACATGAAAAAGATCAGGTAAAAATAGTAAAATCACATTCAAAAGATCTAAACCTGGGCATAATGCAAGTGTCTCCCTGCTGGTTTCACTAAAATAGGGGTCTAGCCCTACAGGCTTTGTATGGCCAAATTCTATTCCACTTATGTCTTGTGTTCACATAGAGCTATGAACTGGATTAAGATCTATTTTCAACACCTATGAAAGGTTAGGTAGCTTACTGCTGCATGCGTGGTGTAGCTGCAGAAATATGAGCAGTACACTTTGTATATCCTCATCTATCCAGTACTAACAGCAATAAAATAACCATCCAGCCCCGAAACCTTCTATGCTGGTGATAATGAATAAGCCTGAGAGATAAAAAAATATGTTTTTGCTTTTTTTACAGTTCTCAGAAGGAAGGTGCAAGGCAGACATTTAAATATTAAATTATTGTGATAAGACTTGAGGCAGCATATTTGATACAAGTATCACCTGGATTTGGGATTTTTCTCTGCAGCTGAAGTAAGTGATTAAGTCTGGCAAATGTTATTAAGTTGAAGTCCAGTCTGTTAACTTGCTCCAAAGAGCACCACAATTTGTCACTTTGAATTGCTTATTTCTTCAGTAGATTGATGTGACTACTATTGGCGTACCCAAGACTCTTCTTCCAAATCACCATCAAGATAAACTTAAGCTGCTTTTTAGAAAATTGCTGCACAAATGTAATTTTTCACTCACACTTTGGAACAATTGTGTAAGTCATAAATTAGGGATAGTCATTTTGTGCGTTTTTGACCTTTAACATGTCTAGCATGTTGAAAAGCCTAAAACATGTTAGTAAGAAGTACTCTGTCCATCAGAGAGATGTTTACTGAAGTTTTATAAAGGGACCGATAGAAAGGTTGCAGACAAGGTTTATATAAAAAGCTTTTTAAAATCAATATTTCCTTTAAAAGTTTTTCAGTTATAAAGAAGATGAAAGAACTATTTTGTTAATAATTAATCAGTGTTTATTTTGTAAGCCACGAGCTGTATGTCCAGTTGCCTTCACATTCATAGGGTCAAGGTATGTCATGCACATATACATGAAAAATCTTTTCATCTTTTAGTTGTGACACATATAATAAATGCCTGTCCTTCTACAAGGTGTCCATGGGTCTGATTTTCATTCTAGTGATTTTCAGGGAGTAATCAGAGGCTCTAAAAGGCATCCAGACAACACCATTTTCGATCTCATAGGGAACATTGTACCGCGGGTCGTAGTGGCCCCCCATGTAGTAAATGCCGTTGAGGTTGGCTGCCTGGCAGCTGTTGTACCACCAGCCGCCCCCATACATCTCCGCACAACTCTCCTCCCAGCGGTCGTGGTCTTGGTCAAAGGTGCTGAACCGCATCTGGGCGTGGGACGTGTACTCGGTGCCCTCCTCCAGCCAGCCGGTGACCAGCGCGTCCCCAGCTGTGCCCTCGTAGGAGGACACGGTGAGGGCGTACCCTTCTGCTTCAGACCCTACCTGCACAATGTACTCTGCGTACACAGCATTTCCTTCCCAGTCCTCTAGCTCTACACGAAGCAGAGTGTCATTCTGAGTCAGCAAGTGAATGTTTTCATTGCCCAGCCACAACTCTCCTTGCCCTTTGGCATCCACGCTGCCGAAACCTTTCTTGTAGTCTTGCCAGGTCCGGTTAAAATTCACTGATCCATCCATTCTCTGTTGGATCAATAGCCATCCTCCCAAAGTGGTGTCTTGGTCGCAATAAACTGACAAAACCTTATTGGATCCCGCTGGCTTGATTTTGAAAATGCCACTTTTGGCACCAGAAGTGTGTTTCTGGCGGATATCATCGCAGTCTAAAAAAAAAAGTTGATCTGGTTTGACAGGAGTTATCAGTAAAATTTAATAAAAACTTCAGAGGAATCCAAGTAGCAATAGCTCTGAGGAAAATTTGTTAAACATGTCTTGGACTATGCTAGGTATAATGACAGGCAATGTTAAAAAGAATTGAGAGAAGAAAATGTTACGTATTTCTTAAACTGAATTGTCTATGTAATACCCAAATATTAATGATATAATTTCCCCCTTTTTTTTTCTTTCTTTCTTTTTTTTTTTTTTTTTTTTTTCATTTTCTTTTTTTTCCAAGGTGGCAACAAACAGACACAGTTCTGGCATTTTATCATCACATCATTATACTGCAGTACCTGCAGTACCTGTCAGTTTGGTTATGGATGGAGTTTGGCTCCACTACCTCATTAGCTATGTCTGTGAGCCTGTGTACCTTTCCCAGTGCTGGCTGTCCTTTGCTTCACTGCTCCCGCTCTGAAGCTGCGTGCCTGAATGTCTGGGGTGTCCTCTGCACTCTGATCGTGTTGCACCCCACCTAGCTGCTCAGATATTTCACGGGTCTTTAGTGATTTGGTTTCAAAAGTGGAGCCTCCCTTGTTGAAACTAGAAGAGGAGCTGGTAACTACAGTCTTGGAGTGACTTGCACCGCTAGACGAGAATCCAGGCTGAAACTGGAGTCCTCCAAAGTCATCTTCTTCCCCCTCTCCTAAGTCAGTGAATTTGTCTTTCCCTCCGTAAGACACTGTGTGGCTGGATGTTCCAGTACTCAGGTGGCTGCTGCCTGTCCCCGTGACACGGCCGCTAGTTGAAATGGTGCTAGATCCACTAGTGTATCTACTGCCACTGGATCCAGATTCATGGGGAAGAAAGGGCTCTAAGTCAGGGAAAAGCCTGCCTAGGTTGTGGAAGCTATCTGGCCCACTGATATGGTACGTGCTTCCTTCACCTCCAATATTTCCTAGTCCTTGCAAGTGGGTGCAGTCTGAGCCATCAGAGGAAACCATTTTCTCAACTATTTCTTCCCTGGGGCCATCAGGGCCAGTAACAACTTTCTTGGTGACAGTTTTGGTGCATCTATGAACAGTGGTGGTTTTGTCTCCCAGGCTAGGGGTGTCTCTCCCATGGGGAGAAGTAACTAATTTGCCGGTGTGGGAATGTCCATCCCCCCTTGATTCTGCCACGTGATACAGGGTCTCGCCTCGGGAGGAGCTCGAGCCTGTTTCTGGTCTTTCTAACACCACTTGCATCTGCCTGATGTTATTAAATGCATTCAGAGCTTGCATTTCTGGCAGAGGCTTAAGCTTAAAATGCTCAGGCACAGTCGAGTCCTTAAGTGGCCTCATTTTCAGTGTGCTCAAGGTGGTTGTTTGAAGGTCTGGGTTCATGTTGATGGAGCTGGCCTGGGTAAGCTGCTTCTGGATGTTATCATAGCTTTCTGTGTCCACCTGGTAATCAAAACTTCTAGCACAGCTTCCTTTGCAAGCTCGTATCTTAATATCAATGTCCACCTGCATGAACAGAGAGAAATAACTTGGTTAGGGAACTTGCCTGACTTTCACAAACTAGTATATTATTTAACTGGACTGGGCAAAACTGGGAGCTGCACTGGTACCTCCCATCTACAGCCAAGATTTTCCAAAGCTCCATTTTGAAACCTACCCTGGCTTCATTTCCACTGCAAATACAACACACACAATGGCACGATGCACATAAGTGCCATGGAGAAGTACATTGTGGCATGTTCCCAGTTTCTGCTCCTGTTGCTCCTGGGGCATAAGGGTGTCCTTATGAAGGACAGGACCTCTCCCCCCTTGTCCCCAGTGACTAGCAGCTCCTTACAGGAGGAGACTTGCCCCACACGGAGCCACTTATCAGCAGATAATCCTGGCTGCTTGACTGAGAGCAGATGAGAGAAGGAGCCCTCCTTAGCTAATGCTGGTTCTCATGCAGCAGGAGGAGAAAAGCAAGCCCCCCAGAAAGCAACTCATTTGGGGATTTGCCTCAGCAGGTCAGATAGTATTTTCCTTCTGGATGGAGCACCAGTTGCTGTGCTTGGTATAACAGACCCTCTTCGCTCTGTAGCTAAGCTCTGGAAACAATATGCATGGTGTAGCAGCTGCTCACCTCCAAGCGCTTCATCTCCAGCACCTGATCCTGGATGCTGTTTTGCAGAGCTTTAATTCTGTTCACTTGAGTGACAACTCTCTGCTTTAATGTCACAATTCTCCGCCTCAGTTCTGCTGACACCTGCCCATAATTCTCATCAAGCTCTGAAACAAAAATGCATCAGGGTCAGCTATGCTTGTGTGATTTTCTTTCCTAAAAGAGTGTCATGTGTTAAAACACACAATTAAAATATGTACTTAACATATTTCTCATAACAGTAAACTTAAAAAACCTACATTAGTTTTTACCAGTTACTAGTTAAGAGTCATGTATTACTATGTTTATTCTGTCTTTTGAAAATGAGGGCCAGTACAGCATATATTTTCACTAAATACTGTTAATGCACACCCAAAAAAATCAGCCATGAAATATAAAACTGAGGGAGATACTTACGCTGGGCACCCTCCAGGCCTGGTTTTATTACATTTATGGTTTCCACAATTATCCGATTGGACGTTTTATAGTTGTTCTGATTGTCTGCGAGCAGCTGCCTAATTTTGTCTATTCTGTGACTATTATCCTGGTCCACGTCATCAATCAGTCCTTGTATTCTGCAACCTGATGGACATTTTGTACCCTAAGATTGGAAGAAAGAAATAATTGTGTTAAAGTCTTCATGAGCATGCCTTATTTTTATCAATATGTTTACAGATTTTGTAAACACAGATTAGGAACCCTTAATTTTCCTTTTACTCTTTTCCTCAAGAGTAAAATAAAATAAAACAAACAAAAAACCTTATTTGTTTCCCAAAAGACTGCTGTAAGGAGAGCTTTGTTGTCCAGTTTGAGAAAGGATGTCCTAGGTCAAGTTATTAAAGCAAAATTTTCCTCAGAAAAGCCTAATGTTCTTATAAACTAAAGCTCTTTGGCAAGATTACATCTTACAAATATAGCATAAAGGTGAGTTGAGATATAAGAGGCAAGAAGAAGACAAACTGACAGTTTATACACAGGGACATTCAGTCAGTCATTACGAACCTTTTACTGAATGTTTTGTCATCTGGTTTTCTAAAAAGTTGCTCCTGAAATATGAGTTATTTTTACTTATTTTTCTTTGTCACACATCTTCCTTTCAATTGCCTTTCTCTTACCAACTCCAAAAGCAGCAATATCAAAATTCTGAAAATAATAATCATTTTTTACGGAATAATCTTCTTTTATTTCATCTTTCTATTCCAGACTGATTCTGTACCTCTGAAAACTGTTCTTCCTTCCCTTTCTTTCTTCTTCAGTAACAGCTGCATTGCTTTCTTTCTTTCTTTTCCCCAGGATGCCACGATGCCCTGATGTGCAGGTTTAGCTGCCCTCTCTCAGATCTAAGGCTCAAATGTGTACAGCCTGCATGACACCCATCAGAGCAGGCTGGCTGACGTCTGTGAGTACCCAGTTTTCATCCCCAAAGCTCATTGCTCACCCAGTCATCATCCGCACAGATGGGCCAGTTCTTCTCATACTTGCAGGTGGACTGCTGCATGTGCTCCACAATTCTGGGACCACGCACACCTCCGCCCTCCTTTTCAAAGCTGCTCTTTCCATCCTGCGCCTGCCAGGTGAAAAAAGGGGAAGTGCAAACCTGAGATTGTCTAAACAGTTGTCAAGAGAATAGAAATTTAAGCACTTAAGCACTCAGTGGCATCACTGCCGCAGAAAATGCAGCCATGTGGAAAGAATCACGCAGCAATGCAAGGGTTTTATTCCTGGCATTTCTTGTAAGATATGATTTTCTTACAATAAAGCTTTTCAATTCTTAAAATTAACACACCTTAAAATTAATGAAAGGTGCTCAGGATATATGACAATATCATTAAAAGGTGATCTTGTGCTCTGTGTAAACTTAAAAAAATGTTAAAAAACAACTTGAAATTAGATTCAAACTGCTTAAGGTAAAGCATATGCTTTGAAATTTCTATGTTCTACATCTGTTTGTTGTCATATTTCTAAGTTTCTATTTTCATTCTACCCCCTCCAGTCTACACAAAACTGTCTTAAATATATATATGAATTTTGTTTTCCCGTTAGTATTTCTGATTTTAATCAGAGTTGCTAACTATAACTTTGTAGCTGTGTTTTGCCCAACATAAAGAACAAGAAAGCTAATAACACTGTAATAAAATTACTAATGTCAGTGATTAATGCATTCTACTCTGCTAATGGAAAGAGAAGAAAGATATGTATTGAGATTTTCTTGAAATCTGAGAAGCAAGAATACATTTACACTAGCTAATTCTAAATCAAAACATTGTAAAGATTCCTATTGCGTTATTGCTCAGTAAAGGACTGGAAAATAATTATTTTTTTCATAAAAGATGAAGGAGACTGTTTTAAGACTTGATATGTAATTAGGTCTGACTAGACTCCTCTGCACACATCTTACTTTCTTTTCAAGCAGTATAATTAATGCTTAAAAATATTAATGATTTATTCTGAGGCAGAGAAACTTTCCCTAATTTCAGCCTTCAGGGCCAGAACCTCATCCCTATGGAACTGGAGTGTTTATTCATTTTTGCTTAATTCATCCTGAGGATCTGACCCAACTGCCTGTTAACAAAATAACAAATAAAAAGTTTAATTTTAGATGGTCTGTGCCCTTTCAGCACTGACAGCTCAAACATGACTACTTCTGTTTTGTCATATCTGCTTTGTATAACTCCTCTCATTTGTTAAAATATCCACTTTCTTCAAAACACAGTCACAAAGAGAAACATAAAGACTAAAACAAGATTATGGGCTGAGACCTAAATGAAAAAAAGGGCAAAGTTATATTAGCATAGTTGAAAATCAAGACAATCGCTTTCCTTATCTAAAAAACGATTCTTGCTTAAATCTGCTTTAACCTCCTGCTGCTGCTGTCACAGGAATCACTGTTGTATAATCGGTATTTTATGATAAAGGTATTATGTGTTATTTGTAGCTGGAAAATATTGTAGAGGTAAACTGAGATGTTCTACCCAAAGGAGAGTAGAATTTACCCTAAAATAAACTTTAAAGTTCCTGACTTGCTGGATCCACTGGCATACAAGTTTTAAGACACAGAATCATCTACGAATCTAGGAATTCATGTTAATGTATCTGCTTTGCTGCTCCTAAAGCCAGGCAGATTCAGCAAAACCAGATTAAGAAAAACTAGAGAAATGGAAATTCAAGAATTGCTGATGTGAAAGTCCAGCACTGAATTGCTTACAGTAAGCTTGTGCATATGTGTGTGCATTGAATTTCACAAGCTAGGTGACAGCCAAAACATGTCTAATGAATGAAGATTAAATAAACCTTCATTCTTCAAATGAGCATGATATGAAAAGAATGAAGCAAGCAAACTCATACCCAGGCTAAGTTGAAGCAGAGCAACACACAGAGGATCCTCATGGATATCATCTTCAGAGAAGAGCGAGCAGAACTCTGACTGAGAGGATGTTCTTCTCTCGTCTTTTGATGCAATTTAAACCTTAATGAAAATCTGAGATTAATCATTATTTTCCCTCTGTTTGGAGACAAAACATGCCAGATGTCCCCAGGTGATTACCTAAGGCCTCTTGCACAACTTTCTGGTGCTGTTTGCTCCAGATAAGATTGTAGAGCACCAGCATGAGGGCAACACCATGAATTCCAGGAAAAAAAAAAACTGTTTAAAGCTTAGTTTTTTGTAAACAGATGTTCAGCTAAAGTGTGTCCAGGATCTAGTAGCATCCAGGAATACTCAACCACTGGAAGACACACTCTGTGTGACAGGAATTTAGCTAGTGTAATCAAACAGTTGATTTTTGAAAAAGGAAGTCATTGGTTTGCCCTTTCTCTGTGACTATGTTCCCGTGGGCCTCCTAAAGCAAGTACTTGCCTTAGAAAGGTTGATATAGGCTATCAATGACCAAATGGACTGTGTGAATTGAACACATACTTATGAAGAGCACAATATAGTAGTATTTGAAAATGCCCCAGAAAAATGTTGAGAACAATTAAGGGGATATATATATAATATATGTATAATTTATTTTTGAACAAAGGATATAGTTTATGTGTGGCAATTGATGATAATGTGCTGCTGCTGTGAGATCTATAACGAGCCTTACTATTACTGGGGAATATTATACATGGCTGTCAAACACCTGAAGATGCTGCCTGTCTCCACCACAGTTGCCACCACAGTGAGCAGAAATGAGCAAGAAAATCTTTGCTTGGGCAAATGTCAGCTTAATCAGTTGAAAGAATAAAACACTCTATTTTATTTATTTTTTTTAATAATATGACATTCACAAAACTTTCTGTCAACTACAGGTTGCTCATCATACCCTGCATCACAGAGGCATGTTTAAGCCTGATTCTGGCACTGTACATTTTTAACTACAAATAGCTGATTGTAGCTTTGGATCCATTGAAACAGCCTCTTGAGTTTTCTCTTATCCTCCTTTCCTCTGTTTTTCCTCTTCTTCCATCTTCAGAAGTCTTTGTCGCTCTCCATGTAAAGTTCATTGAAGTTGAATTGGACCCTTTGTTTTCTCCTATTTCTGGCTTTGCATTGCGCATTTCCCTTACCCAGGAAAACCCTCTTAAGCTTAAACAGATCATATACCAATATTACTGAGTCATATTCTCAGGTAGCAGGAAACAGAACAGTTCAATAAGATGATGCTACATTGATTTATGCCACTGATTTACACCTATACCACCAGAATCTGGCTTTGCAAATGAGATATAAAGGGGTTCTATTACATTTAAGACTTAATCTTACCTGTGCATGCATAAGCTGAAACAAGACTTTATTTTAATTTCCTGCAGGCTGTTTTGTAAAGACTTCTGTTGAATCCCACGCAGTGCCAGTAATGCTATGATGCAAGAAACACCTTCTAATTTCAGAAACAGAACAATGCAACTAACTTCAGCCACAGAAGTCCAGACAGACCCCATGTTACCTTTGCTCAGATTGAAGATCAGCCAGCCATGGCTGTGTTGTTTGGTTGATAAACATCCATAAGGCAGCTCCTGAACTCAAAGCACATAATATACTTTCATAAATTCTCCGCTGCTAAATTCAGCAGTGGCAAGACCGATGATTCTTCCCCACTCCAAGTCCTACACAGTTGTGTTCACTCTGGTGTAACAGTACTGTGAAAGAAATATAAGAATCTTGAGGAATTACGAAAAGCTCAGAAAACAGTAACATGCTTGAGGGAGGGAAAGATCATGATAACAAAAAGACTTGTAGCAATAAGATAATTTTTTTTCAAAGAACAGAGTAAAATGAGCAACATGCAAAATATACTTGGGTCCACAGACAGTCCCCGCTCAAGATAATAAGCTCTAATTTAGCATACTTGATAGTCACCAAACTCTGCTCAAAGACCATGGCTTTATGCCCTCCATGCTCAGGAACACAAGAATTGCACATACACCTACCTCCACATGCCCTCCTTGTGTGTACAAACATGTACTTGGCTGTACTGCTGGATCACGTGTGATTCTCCCTTCTCCTGATCATGTTTAGTGTGTACAGTGGTGCCTAAAGCTGTATGTTCTTTTCTGAAGACTTAAACCTCAGGGATTTTTCTGTGGTGCTCATCACTCAACTATCCCAGTGCCTTACCAACACTCATTCGCGGGGCACCACTTTCTCCATTTCACGGCAGCAGAAGCCAGGTGAGAAGGTTAAGTCCAAAAGTAGCTTTTAGGTTTGAGGATCTTTTTTGATACATTGAGTTCTCAGAATACACTGCATGTGCAGACCCCTCCGACCTCAGCTGTAGCTCTCCACTTAGCACTGAGGTCTGGAGGAACATCCAGCAGCCAGGTCTAAGATCCCCGAGTGACTTGCCTGTGCTCCCATGGGAATGAGATGAAGAGGTCAGGAACAGTACCTAATTTTGCAGAGTATTGGCTGTAAGAGATGACTGTACCCAGTCTGGTCTTCCTCACTACATTTGTTACAACTTCAACAACAAACAAATTTTCCTTCATTCTTCTTGCAACCAGTTCCCATGCTCAGCACTGATTAGGCAAATAATGTAATAGGAAAACAAAAAACAAACAAAAAAACAAACAAAAAAACAAACAAAAAAACAAACAAACAAACAAAAAAAAACCAACAGCATTAGGTAATAAATATCTTTAGGACTGTATCATAATGAATATGTAAACATAATTCAGATGTGATGTGTCACATTAGTTCTGGATTTTCCTAACTTGAAAGAGCTTGATTTTGTGATCTTCAATACTCTCTGAACATTATTTTTGTAATTTTATAGGCTTTAAAAACAAAATGTATTGAAGAAACAGGAAATGTGTACCATTCTCTTAATGTCCACGTTCTTGCAATGTGAGCACATCAAGTAGAAGGGTTTCTGCCTTTTCAACCACGGTAAAAGAGGGTTAGACAATTTGCTAGATGGTGTGATGCACATACACTACTAGTGTAAGACTGGACGTTGCAGTAGTATGAGACAGCTTTCCTCTGACCCTGATGGAGAGTGCAGTTCTCTAGTGACCTTCAAACACACAAAAAAAACCTTAAGCTCTGGTTCAAGTAAAACCCAGCCAACAAGGCTAGAGGGGATGAAAAAAAAAAAAAAAAGCTGATAACTGATCATAAACATTAGGTAAGCTAAGAGGGTTTTCCTGCTTCATATGTGAAGCTGGGGAAAAGGAGGAGTTCCTCAGGCTTTCCAGTTGAGGGCTGAATCTGGGCCTGACCTTCAGCCTGTACCTTTGCTTTCCTGTCGCAATCATCCAGTCACTTCTCTGTCTGTTTGTTTGAGAAGGCTAAAGGCTAAGAGCTAAATAAACTTTGGATTTAACTTTAATTCATGATCAAAGGACAGAAGTGCAGTTTAGTGCTTTGGCTGCCCTGCTCTTGGCAGGCTGCCACAACAATAGTTGGGGAGTCCGGGATTCAGTTCTGGTTTGTGTGCCCTGGCTGTGAGCCAGCTCCAAATCAGAGAATCACGGCATGGCTGGGGTTGGCTGGGACCTCTGGGTCCACTTGGTCCAACCCCTGTTCCAGCAGGGCCACCCAGAGCAGGGTGCCCAGGACCACGTCCAGGTGGCTTTTGGAGATCTCCAATGAGGAGACTCCACCATCTCTCTGGGCAGCCTGTGCCAGTGCTCCATCACCTGTACAGGAAATAAGTTTGTGCCCACTGCCTCTTGTCCTGGCACTGGTGCCACTGGAAAGAGCCTTTCTCTGTCTTTTTTGCACCCTCCCTTCAGGCATTTATAAACATTGATAAGATTTCCCTGAGCCTCCTTTTCTCCAGGTTGAACAGTCCTAATTCTCTCAGCTTCTCCTCACAGGAGAGGTGCTCCAGTCTCTTGATTATCTCAGTAGTCCTCTGTTGGACTCTTTCCAGTATGTCCCAGTCTCTCTTGTACTGGGGGACCAGAACTGGACACAGCACTCCAGGTGCAGCCTCGCCAATGCTGAGTAGAGGGAAAAGATCAGCTCCCTTGACCTGCTGGTGATACTTTGCATAATGCAGCCAAGAATATTGTTAGCCTTCTTAGTGGCCATCACTGACTCACGTTCAACTTAGTGTCTACCAGCTCTTGTTTGCCCATCATTGCCTCTGTCTCCTGTTTTACCACCAAACTCCACCACAAGTTGTCAGAAGGTGCCTTATCCTCCTCTTATCTGCTTGTCCCTGTCCCTCCTCTGGAAATTTTGTCTTAGATACAGTTTCCCTCCAGCCCCAGCTCCGAGCTCCACTTGTTCTTAACATGTTCCTCAGCCTACTCATCTCTCTTGGTTTTGTTACTAGCCAGTCCCTGCATCTGGTCCCATGTTTTCCCCAGTCAACATTGCTGGGGCCTCAGCTTCACCTGAGCTCCCAAGTCAGTGTTTGTGTTTCTGAATTTGCACCACCCTCTTCCTCCAGTCTGTTTTCTTCCCTGCTCCTACTGGCCGGACAGCCAATGCTAGTAAGTACCTTCTCTCTTGCCCTCTCAGTCCTAGTTTCTTTACCCAAGTCCTTCAGTCTGTCCACCTCATTTGCCTCACTACCCCTCTGTCTCTTCCTATTTTATTTTTTTCCTTTGGAGTGATCATAGGGTATAAAAGGAAGGCAAACAGTGTAGCACCCAAACCCTATTATGAACTCTTATAAACTCAGAGGAGGATAGGTTACCCTACATATAAAGGATTACACTAGGATTATACTGTCTATGCTCTGAAGGTCATGTGCAATTATAGACTGATTTAGAAAGGAGAAATAAGATCTTTTAGAATATAAAATGGAGGCATTAAATCAAAATGCAATGTATTTACTTGAAAACAAACAAACAAACAAACAAACAAAAAAAAACAACAAACAAAAACAAATTAAAAAATAAAAAAGGCAACAAACACCAAAACACAACTTGAGAGTATTATTCTCTCTCTAAGAGTTAGAAGAAATAGATCTGTTCTGGTCCCTTTCTGATAGCTAGATGGTTGGAAACAATAGGAAGGATCTCCAAAAGGCACAAATCTTGCCAGTCTTCTTTCAGAGCCCATGGGGTATAGCTGCAGATTGGGATCTGGCAGACTCCCTTTCGAGCACTGGCAGAGGACTTATGTGAATCCTTAGGCTTCTTGGATTCAACAGCCCTGACCTGACAGACTTCTGGAGCAGAAATTATTTTTGAGACTTCAGGACACCAGTCAACAAAACAACTGGTAGAATGAGCCAACCTTAGCTCCTGTAAGCAACCCATAAAATGACAGCTTACGCCAATTAAATGTGTGCAATTACAGCAGATTCTCATCAAATAAGTGATTGCAACCAAAAGGTTAGACTGGGAGGGGCAAACCACAGTTCAGACCTAGAGTAATGTTGCTACAGATTTCATAGGTGGGACGCTAAGATTATTTAACAAATCTTATCCTATAGGTGGGATAACAGAAAACAGAAAGTGAAAGTGACTTGGCCAATGCCACTCAAGAGACTGTTTGCTGAACCAGGATGAGGCTGGGCTGGCCAGCTCCCAGCTTGCATCCTTCCCACAGGTCTCTCTACATGTACCACATGAGGAACCTAGGAGAGGCCTCACTGCACAAAACATTCAGGATAACTGCTTTGCTTGGTGAAGAATTGTGTGTCAAGACTGGAGCTGGGCTGCAAAGCACAGCTGGTTGCATGGATGCAAAAGAGCCATGCAAATGTACTGGTTCAGTGGTGAGGAGGGGTTGTCCCTCATCCCAAACAGCAGTTAACCCCGTGTTGGCACCATGCTAGCAATGGCTTCTTCTGACCTACTCCTGAAAAACCTGCCTTCCTCTTACACTTCTCTGTCTTTAAAATAAACTATTTGGATGCGCTATTCAGAAATATCCACTGAACTTCTGGCTGCTCGATGGTAGCTAAAAGGAAAGACCAGGAAGCACTTCTTCATATATCAAATTGACATGCTTCTATATTTCTGTTCTAGCCTGAACATATCTTTCATTGAGCAATTTATTCACAAACTTAATCTGATTTGCTAATGAACCCAGAAATACTCATCAAATATTCTGAATGAGTACATTCATGCAGCATCTCAAACTTTTTGCTGTTCTTGATCTGTGCTGTTGGATTGCTCATGTGGATTGCTGGAAAATTATTACTGTATCTAGGAAAAGCAAATGCAACAAAACTGTAATTATTTTCTACTGCAAATTTTAACATCTTTGCTCTGAAAATCATGCTATATACATTAGAATAATTTAAAATGCTTATGAATATGGTATTCAGGAATAATAGTTTTACAATAGCATTCAGGAATAATCATTGTACAGTGTGGTAGTGTGTGCTATATAGAAAACCAAACTTCTATTCTGAATAATATTTGGGAAACTTGTTAATGTATATGTTCTGAAATAAAATATCTTTGTTATGCTAGTATATTTCCTAACATATCCTGGTTGAAAATGTATTCATTACTTTGTGGTAAGCTCAGTTATTCGGCCTTTAGCAGTAAACTAGGTCTCTTTCAATTTGCTTTGTACTTTGATCTGTGTCACAAATCAACAATTTCATCAGAAAACAAAATGAAGACTCTTGGAAGCAAACCACATTTTATGAAGAAATAGCTCCAACACACACTTCTAAACAAACAGCAGAAATTTCTGGTGTCCAATTCAGGAATGACTGAACCAAACAGATTTGATCAGAGTAACCTTCCAAACATCATAGTGTTTACTTTGATTTGTTTGGCCAACAGTAAAGCACAAATAGTAAGCTCAGCATTTTTGTAGTAATCAAAAATTTATTGAGAATTTGTACAGAAAAAATAACCACATAAGAAGTAAGCACTGCTCAAGGAAAATGCTTGAGCATTTTACAGCCAACAGCTTTTTACAAAGTTGACTTCCAAACTGTGGAAAGTGAGATAAGTTCAGTGTCTCACAGATGAAAGATTTATTTTCCCTGTCCATATCAGTCTTTGCTAAATTGTCCCTTTATGCGTCTCCAACCTACAACAGAAAAAAAAAAAAAAGACAGCATTTTAATGTTCTTCTAAGAAAGAAGTACATAAGGCTACAATGACATGTTGATAGTGCAACACGAGCCAGCAGTGTGTCCAGGTGGCCAAGAAGGCCAGTGGCATCCTGGCTTCTGTCAGGAACGGTGTAGACAGCAGGACCAGGGAGGTGATCGTCCTCCTGTACTCAGCTCTGGTGAGGCCGCACCTTGAGTGCTGTGTTCAGTTTTGGGTCCCTCACTACAAGAAGCACATAGATGCCCTGGACCATGTCCAGAGAAGGGCAACAAAACTGTAGAGGGGTCTGGAACACAAGTCCTGTGAGAAGCAGCTGAGGAAACTGGGGTTGTTTAGTCTGGGGAAAAGGAGGCTCAGGGGAGACCTTATTGCTCTCTACAACTACCTGAAAGGAAGCTGTGGGAGCCGGGGGTCGGCCTCAGATAACTGGCCTCAGATAGGACAAGAGGGAATGAATTCAATTTGCTCTGGGGAGGTTCAGGTTGGAAGTCAGAAGACATTTCTTCTCAGAAAGAGTAGCTAGGCATTTGAATGGGTTTCCTGGGGAGGCGGTGGAGTCACTGTCCCTGGGGGTGTTTAAGGAAAGGTTGGACATGGTACCTGGGAACATGGTTTAGTGGGTGACATTGGTGGTAGGGGGATGGTTGGACCAGATGATCCAATGAAGGACTTTTCTGACCTTAATGATTCTATGATACTAGCTGGAATTTAAAAATGTAGCCTTCAAAGTAAAAGGAGGCAAGGAATTATTTCGGATCATGAGACCAATCACTTATCTATCTGTTAAAAGAAACATTAAAGTAGAAGATATACTAAAATCAAAACACAAATATTTCTGTGACAAAATGGTAAGCAAAGCTGATGCCCCTAAGATGCAGAGGGCTTAATACTTCAGCTGTCCATGCTCTGTATTCAAAATGATAACTATGTTCTGTTTTCATTTTAAACATCTCCTCTCTCCTGAGGTCGAACCTGCTTGATGCTGCCTGTGTGTTGCTGTCCATCTATTGAGAGTCTGTTGAATGGGATGATTTTCATTGCAGTTTTCTTCATGGAGTACCACCGGTCACGCCAGGTTGCCCAGATAATGCCATTGTCATATCCAGCTGGATCAGAATCTCGAGATGTGTACACGCCATCTAAAAATATCAGTTGGCAAAAAATACTTAGTTGTTTCTGAAATAATTAATGTGCCCATCCCATTCATATTTGTGGTACTAACACTTCTACAACATCCCTAGGCATACTAACAGTATGCATTCACTGCCCCTGTCCCCCACTTTACTTCTCTGAGGACTGATAGTTCCACTTTGGGCTGGAGAGCTGCCAGAAGTTCCTACTGCTGGCATTAATACTAACAGTTATTGAAAAAAATGGGCTATGTATATTTTGCAGAAAACAGATGGCAAAATATACTCAGAGAAAGTGACCTTTTCTTTTTTTTTTTTTTCATTGAAATATATTGTCCTTGGTTACTTTTTTCCACATAAAAGTAGGTATTTAGAAGATATTTTACCTATATAATATTTGCCATTCAGGTGGCCAGCATGACATCTGTTCATCCACCATCCAGATCCATCCTGCTCAGCACAGTTGCCCTCAAAGTTATCATTGTCGTTATCATAGGTACTGAATCGCATGCCATTATGGAAGGTATAGGATTTGTCACTTGGATCATCTCCAAAATCATAGCCATCAAAGGCATCTCCAGCTTCGCCACCAATAAAGTATGCATAGGTCAATCTGTACTTGTCTTGTTCAGTTCCCACTTTGAATACAGCATAATCAGCAGTGCTGTTAACAGAGAATAATGGTGAACGTAAGCATACTGCATTCCCAGTATGTGCTCAAATGAAAAATACACAAACAACTTCTATGCTCCAGCATTAGATGCGTTTTCTGACTCCTAGTCTTCAGTGATGTATAAAAGACCTACATTACACACACACACATATGTGTCCCTATATGTATCCCCTACTGCTTAGGCTTACTATAGTCATAAGGAAATTCTCAGAGGGAGGAAGGAACAGATCTATTCTGCCAAATCAACTAGGACTGCTTGTGTGTGGCCTTTAGGCAGACACACACAGGGGCTGGCATTACACTTGTGAGTTCAGTGTCCTATGTATGTTAGTAGACCTAACAGCACCACAATTTTTTCAAAAATATGTACAAAGCAACACAACAGTGGAAGCAGTAAGCTTTAAGCCATCATTTTCAGAAGCTTCATGAGCAAATACCTTTTCTTGCCAGTCCAGTCCTCCAGGTCTATTCGCAGGGTGTATGGCAGAGTGGATTGTGTAGTTATTAAATGAATCTTTTCGTTGCCCAGCCAGAACTCAGTGGTGTCATCTGGAGACAGATGTCCAAATCCTTCCTTGTACTGAACCCAATTTCTTCTGAAATCCTCACTTCCATCCAATCTCTGGAAAAATATTTAAAAAAAATCAACCAAAATGTGATATATTTTATGTAAGCAAATAAAAACAGTGCTGACGCAGCAAGCTTGTTTATGGTAATAATACACAAGTGGCTTACCCTCTGTAACACTGTCCAGCCATTGCCATATGAGTCAATCTCACAGTAGACTAGGAATGATTGCTTAGCATTTTGAGGCTTGATGAAGTAAAGACCACTTCTTCTGGCACCTTTATTTGCAATATCTTGACAATCTGAAATAAACATATATTCAAAGGATTGTTATTAATCTAGCTGCAGTTCTATCCTCACATTTAGTTGATATTGCAACTTTCTTAGTGCAAAAAATACAACTCATCTAAATACTGTTGCAAAGTTCACTATTTAGTCTACATACTTTGATGTCGTTGCCATAAAAAAACTCACTGAAGGTCACAGGACTTGTACAGGACAAGAATGACTTTGGTCTTCCATGGAGTTTAAGCAACTTAAATGTAAAATATAGCCATTGCATTAGTTTCTACAACAACAAAAACAGCACTTCTGGAGCTAATTTTTTTCATATTACTCAGCAGAAATGTCATAATGAGTTATCTTCTGTTTTCACTCTGTCCACAGCAACTCTCCTTCTGTCACTGATGATACGTTTTGGGATAATCATATTTTGGTCAAAAAGGCCAAAGGGGCAAGTGAGACCTCTGTTCCATTTAAATGTCCTACTTGCGGAGCACCTACCCAGTACTTAAATTGTTCCAAACGCTGACTTCAGAACTTGCAATCTTACATATCTTTGTAAAAATCTATCTTCCTTAAGACTACGTGTACTTCATTGCTGTGATGCATGCTGGCAATACACGCAACTGAATTAACCCTCCACCATACAAGAAACTTTTTGTGCACCTCTTCCAGTCGTCTCCTGTATTTCAGTAGTATCTCTGCATGGTTCCTGACAGCTTGACTCAAGCTGAGCAATCTTCTGTTTCAGTAGTGCAATCTTGTTGGTGTTCGTTATATGTGCGTCTGTCAACTGTCTGGAAAAATAAAAATGCCTCGTTGCTTCAGGTGTTTCTTAATGACAGTAATACACATTTCTCTGCACACATGCCTGACTGATGTAGTATGCTGCAACATACATCCCTGCAAAAGGGGAAGACTCTCTTAACACTGCTATTTAAAGTTGGGAAACTAGCCAAAATGGGAAACCGTAAACTTACTCTTATGCAAAACTTGACTTGCCTCTAATCAGCAAAACTCAAATCAGCAATTCATGCATGACTGTAATGCTATGGAAAGTTTTTCTTTGTTCTCATTAGTAAATGATAAATTATTCTTCCTTAATTGTGGGCACATTTGTAAAACATAAATTATGTAAATAAACTACTGCAGTAGTCAGTGTGCCTAAGCCATATTTGATATAATGTTATAGGGGCAGAGGTTTTGCTACATTCAGGGCAAAAAACATATCCTCAAGTTTTAGCCAAGTTAATGGTGTTTTCATTTATATTTTCAACATTGGCTTACAGAAGACTACCATTGATTTTATAATTACTTGTGATTTATGTATGTGGAACTGAGCTGATATTCTAGGATATATGCAGAAAAACTAGCCAGAGTGAATGACTGCACAAATATTCCAAACACTTTGCATTACTAAGCAAACTCATACTAATATATTCTCCCAAGCCAATGAAAAAAATAATAAAAGTTATAAGTAGTTGACACAGCAAAAGAAACATAAAAATGTTGCCAGGCTTCATGACATTCTTATCTTGCACTTCTTGCACAATTAATAGATTACGCAGATGAGCAGAGAATGCACTATCAGACCCTTATGATCCTAATGTATCTTGCTAGGGAGCTAGTAATGACAGTGTGGGCATAGTGGTGCACATAAGCACAAAAACCCTTTCTGAAGAAGTCTTAATTGCAGTTGATAAAAGCAGAGAAATAAAATTATTTGGACTGTCAAGTGATATAAAAGGTGGGAGATACCTACTGTATAGTACTTTCATGAGACAAAATAGTGTTTTCATATCTGATGATTTCTTCAATTATTTTCTTGGACTTTTGAGTGAAACCCTCAACCGACTCTAAAACAGACAAATGGATAATATAATTGCAGTTAGACAAATTAGAAAAACAAGTGACGTAAGATTTTTCAATTGCATAGTTATTTTTATATTCTCACGTTGTTGCTGCTGCTTATCTGGAGGATACAGGGTTTTGATGTGTTGAATCAAATAATCTGCTTTTCCTGTGGCATTAGTAACTTGCTGCAAAATTCTCTCAATTTCCAGCAGTTCGTTATCCGTAGTGAGACGGTATTTGTTAAAGAAATCTGCAATGCCACAGGTTGTTGGGCAGTAGCTACCCTGAAGAAGAAAGAATAATAAATGATAATGTTTCAGGAGCAAAAAAAGGACAGCAGAACATTTGGGCAGGAGAGCTCTAAGTCATGGTTTGTACAAATGACTGGGTAAAAAAGGGGTAGGCATTTGCCACTGTCTGCGGTGTTTAAATTTACAGAGACAGTGTAGTTTCACACTGTGTATATGTGCACACTTGGCAAGAAAACAGTTCAAGCTGTTACTTATAGCGTCTTCTAAAATGCTTTTATCAGCAGCGCAGCTGCCTATTTCAATAGATGTTTATAGCTACTAATCAACAATGGGTTTAAGTACAGAGCATTTAATAAGTATTGAAAATAACAATGGGGATCTAATGAAGCTACAAAAGATAATGGCAGTTAATAATCAGTAGGAAGGCTTTGTTTAGACTCTTAATATAAAAGAACATTGTTCATGTACTTACAAATCGTTCATCTAATATGCAGCAGTTTTCTCTGGTGGGAAGGTACTGAAGAGAAGAAACAAGACCATTTTCAGTGAATTTTCTCCAGCAGCATTTTCAGCTCTGACACATTTTTTAACACTGCCTCTCCACTTACCGCCAGGCTGGTAGAGAAGAGCAAGGAGAGGAGATACCCCAGTGGTGCCCATCTGCCTAGCTTCAGCCCCATCGTGCCTGCCCCACTGTGCGCTGCCAGCCCAAAGTGTTCAGCCTGGTGCCCAAGGTAGCAGCACCTTTATGGGCAGCCAGTTTTGGCTCAGCACCCAGACGCAGTGGTTTAAGGGAGCAGGCTGGAGCTGGGGGCGGGCTCTGTGAGGTAGCGGGAAGAGGTGGGGTAGTGGTTTGAGGTGGATTCCCAGAATTTGCACTCATCTCACACTCCTCCCGTTTGCAGAACTTGCTTCCTACTTGTCCACTTTGTTCCAGCCAGGTCTTAAAGGAGGCAGAAAGGTGAAACAAGGACTGGAGGAGCTACTTCTAGTAACACAAGTGTAAGCAGACTCACACGTGGCTTTGGGATGGGGACTGGCAGAAATGTCGCTCAGCATAGGGAAAAGCCACAGTAACTACCGGAATTGTGTGCAACACCTATCCATAGCCTAATGTGAGATAATGCTAAGAACATTTTGCGCGTATGTAATACTTTATGCAGAGTTGAACATGCTTTTCAAAAAGGGCTCAACATCATTCCCCCCAGTTGGCAGATGATAAAACTGAGGCACGTATAAAGCTATATTGAGCAGTGCCATAGCTGAAAAACATGCCTGTGATATTTCTCACAAGCAATGGAAGCATGAATATTCTCTATCCTTCAATTCAGGGAGTCTGTTTGAATGACTGATAAAAGCTGCCTTGCTGGGGTATTAGCGCTATCAGTATCCTGGGATAAGAAATGTTGTCTTTCCTATTGCAACAAGTCTGCAACAAGCGTTTGTGGAAACATGCTGCTTCTAGATAAAAGTGCTATCTATCTCTCCAGGGACAGAGACCAGCTCTGAGATTGTGTTTGTACTCTGCCTCATTCAATACATTTTCAGGACAAGACTCCACCTTTTACACGGCTAGTTCTGTTTCCTAAATAGTGAAAATGGAGTAAATAAAAATGTATACAAGTCAACTGCTCTCATGTTTTCTATTATCTCTTTTTTAGTGCTGTTAACATGGGCTCAGGAAACTACCAGTGACTCTCCTCGCTATTACAGCTTGCACATTGCTCAAGCCTGCTTTGCTTCATTTGCTGGTGTGAGAATGACACAGGATTCAGAGGATCCTGGAAGTTCAATTTCAGTGGCTGTGCATAACCAGGACTCCTTTCCTATGTGTGTATAGCACGAGTATGTTCCTGGCATGAACTTCCTCCAATAACTGGGTCAGGTTCAATCGCAGATGTACTCTCGAGGGCAGATGGGCACATAAAGTTTGTGACACAGTACGTGAACTGCATAACTAAATCCAGGCAGCCCTTGTCCTTTAACAGAGTAAAGAACATGCCCTTCCCTTTTGTTACTAATAGTAGTACATATACGTTGGAAACTCTTTCGGAAGAATATTTGGTAACAGAACATGCAAAAATTTGTCTTGCATTTCTAGGCAAAAGTTTCAGGACTAAGAAAAGATGACAACAGTCAACATTGGCACTGAACTATATTTGTTCATTCTGAGAAAAAAAAAAAAAAAAGCTAACATTTTAGAATTAACACATGACGATAGCTGTAATTTCAATTTATAATGCAATAATTTTTGCTAAAGTCACCAATATCTCAGATAACAACAACAACAAAACAGTTTCACTGCTCCAGATAACTGGCTATTTGAATTTAGGAAAAAAAAAAAAAAAAAAAAAAAAGGATTATTGTGACTACAAATGGGCTAGGAATGGGAAAACTGAATTTTCAGTGAATTTCCACCACATTGATCCCTTCATGTATGTAACTCTATTTGAAACATTTCTTTAATGATTACCAAATATCTCTATATTGCATTTATAAGAGCTGCCTAGTTGTATTTCTGGTTCTAAACTCTTTTGCTTCTTAGTAGAAGGTATAACTATTTAAACCTGACAATGTCTTTGTTTTACTGATTACATGGTCATGGTGTAGCCTTGAATAATTAGTCCTTTCATCTCTTTGCTTCCTTCCCTTTAGTTCTATGGTTTCACACTGCATTGTTTTGAAATAACTTATTCCCACTTTTCATTAGGTCAAAACCAGCATGTGCTCTTAGCGAAATGGCAATGTAATAGTTTTCCTCCTTTTCATGTCATTTTCTCTTGGTTGGTCCTGGCTGCAAAATAGCTGACCCTTTTACAAAACAAACGTGTTAGAGACCTTGTTTTACCCAGCGACGTGCTCAACATTAGTTTGCTGTGTTGATTTTCTGGCCATTTTTTTCTCCTTCCAGTAAACTTATTTGCTGATTTGCTAACAAATGAGGAATGATTAATGTTAGCATGGTCAGAAAGAGGAGTTCTCAAATTCAGTTTACTTTTTTTTTTTTTTTTCCCATTTATTTTTTTAAGCAGATAGGAAAAGTGAATCATTTATTTAGAAGAGTCTTGTTCAGTTCAATTAGTTGATTAGTATTTTTGTCAAACAACCACATGGAGAGTATCCAACACCTTCCTGTTATTCACAGTACATTTTCCCTCAGAAATACCAGTCAGAATATTCTCGTATTTGTAAATTATTCCTTGAATATCAGATTATTTTTATGACTGTCTTGGAAAAACAACAGTTTTCCAAATTTATGACTCCTACTCATGTACTTTAAGAGTCTAACTTGTAATATTAATCTATACAATTTCAGAAATGCTACAGTGATTTATTTTAGCATTTCATTTTTTGTTGTTGTTGTTTTAATGGAAACTTAAATGTAAAAATAATTTTTAAAAAGCATTGAAAACCCCCAGAAGTAAATATGAAAAAAAAAGAAAAAGAAAGTTTACTACCAATACGCACTACCCTGCTTGTACTATTAATAATCTCTAAAGATTAGTGGGCACACTTGCTAGAAGTGATAATTAGGCTGAGAAATTGAGGTGATAAAAAAGCTACCTACTAATGAAGCTATGCTTCTCATATGCTATAAAACTAACTGGTTTACAAATAGAAAAGTGAAAATGAAAAAAAGTTGTGTAAGTCATCTTTCACTTTTTCTTTCAATATTTACATCTTGGGCAAAATGCAAATGGCAACATTTTTGCCAATTCAACAGTCCACTCTGTGCAGCAGACCTTTTTCCTCGCACTTCCTGAAGTACCTGGAGTCAGTAAATATTAGCTACCAGTTGCTCTGTATAGGAAGGGCTTTTATTTCTTTTCACTTATGAAACCAGCACAGATCCAGGCTGTTTCTGTTCCAATATGGGCTGGAAAGGATTCTGATTCTTTGAAAGCTGCATGAGGTCAAATATGATATCCATGTGTTTCATGTCAGCTATGGTTGCATTTAGAGTGTTTTGGAAAGAATTAAGAAGATATTTTGCTGCATGCACACCATGGATACAGAAAAGATAATTTTCCTCACTTTAGAATATATTCTTAAATAATGATGGATTTTTTTTTTTTTTTATTTTATTTTTATTCTAAGCAGGGAAACTGCTATGATGTTTGCAAAAGTCATTTGGCATGTGACTTATGCTATTGTGGCCATCTTTTTCCATCACTTTTTATACATAATGTAGCAACATAAAATGTAGTTTGGATTACATGATTTCTTGCTTTATCACTCTTGAGGTTTTTCTGCATCCCAGAACACAACATTATACTTCAACATACTGAAAATCCACCAAACATACTAAAAAAACCCAAACCATCAGTTGAGACAAGTTAAACATTGTTATTTAGCTTTGAGCAGCTTGTGCCTCAAATGGGGGTATTAGGTGCAACATTGCAAATTCTCTCCCTTTACTGATTTACAGAGATCATTTTCAACCATTGCTTTGCTTTGAAAATGTTGGCTTTTAGACTAACTGAAAAAGAGAGATTACAATGTATGCTTTACCTTGAGGGCAAGAGCAGTGAACTCTATTTGTTAAACAAAGACATCCACTAATTTGTGGGAAAAAGATAAGTAATAAATTCAAATATTTGCTGAATATTTTGTAATTAGTTGAGAGGACAGAACTTCAATAAATTAAATAGACCCTCCTCTATACACTGAAATATTTATTGGTATCTGCTGATAGTATTGTTTTGGAAAGGAACTTATTTACAATGGTGTTAACAGAAAATAGAAAAAATGTAGTATGTTTCACAATAAGAAATTGGCATGTGAAATACCTTGCTTGTACTTTTTAAGTCATTTTTTAGGATGTCTGTCTGCCAAAAAAATCCTAGAAAAAGCTAGTTTGCTTTGGAACAATGTAGTCTGCATTGTCTGCACTGACTTCCAGGATTACGATTACTTCAGGATGATGGTAGAACTAATTTCACGTTTCCTTTACACATCCTCTGTGCTCCATGCTGATGCACAAATCTGTTTACAAGGAGGGAAACACAGGCCTGAATTTGAAATATTAATGGCACTAACATAATAGAATTAAATGAAAGCATTTAGGGCCATTGAATGAAACTCTGAATCTGAGACTGACCTACATTTGTCAATACAGTCAAATACATTTCCTGTATTTGATCAGGAAAATAATGATATTCCTTTATTATTAATTATTTTTATTTTTTATTTGAACTCTGTAATCTTTATCTTTCTCCAGAACAAATACATAAATAAGTAAATAAATACAGCCAGGCTATTTTCCCTCTCTTCCCACAATTTATGAGAGGAATTCAAAACATGTATTATGCTTAAAAGCTGTACATTAAGCAGCAGAGCCAATGGACACGGATTTTTACCATGCAACAGAGCTATGGCATCTATCAGTGTTAGCCTGCAACACCTGTCCAGGCTATAAGCAGAGACATTTACCTAATACCTCCACATATGTATTTTGCATAGGCTCATTACTACTGACTAGCAGCTCCACTACAAACCCCACAGTGCCATCTGATGTCCTCAGAGAGCAATAAACTTTTTTCCAAAATCTGTTTAATCACATGAAGGCCAAAATCTCAACATGACAAGACATTGTTTCCCAAGTCTATATGGAAAAGGTCCTCTAAATATTTTTTCTCTGTTTTTATCAAATAAATCCTAAACTCATGTTCAAAGCAATAAAGCAATCGGCTCTGAACTGATCATTACTGCTCATGATAGAGACCATTGGGATGTGGTAGGTAACTCCATGGAAACAGTGCTTCAGTGCTTATTAGTATCAAAACCCAAATAAACCACTGGAATCGTGAGGAAAGGAATACAGAAAAAAAAAAAAAAAAAAAAAAACAGAAATTGTTATTGCACCCCAGTGTGTACCTGGTTCATTGGTGCCTTGAAAACTGTGCTAGTGGTTGTCCCTACAGAAAAATTATATATATATATATATATATATGTTGTTACACATATATATTTTAAATATATATGTATATATATATTATATTATATTATATTATATATTATATATATTATATGTATATATATTTACATATAAATACATATTCATATATATATACTGGAGAAGGCTCAATGAAGGGCAGTGAGGATGGCCACAGGTGTTCAGCATGGGGAACAGTGAATCAGCTCTGATTTAGATGGGCTAAGACTGGGGTCCCCAGAATGGCAAGTGGCACAGGGTGATTTTTCAGACTGTTTTATCTTGAGAGAAACAGAGGGTAGTGAAATAAACTAGTAGGAGTCAATTTCAAAATAAAACCAAGAGGTTCTGTTGCAACAAGTGGCAGACCAGTAGAACTTAAGCTTGTTCTTCTGGATACAAATTGTTTGCAGGAGCACAATTGAGGGTTAATAAACAGATAAACAACAGCCCAGCTGAAACTAGAAAGTGCCAATTACTCTGTAGAATCATCAGCTGCCCACAGTCTCAGTAACCTGCAGTAAACCTCAATAAAATGCAGTTTTGTTCATCTCTGTTAAATATAGAGAAGAAGAGAGTCTCCAGGACTATGCATGCCACCACAGTTGGATACAACTGTGTTCCCAATGTGAGGAACATGCCACCATATAACTGCTTCTGGATGACAAAACTAAGACACCCCATGTGATGGTAATGTGGGATGAAGTAGTTTCATACTATCCTACATAACATGCACCTGCATGGACTTTAACTTGATTTTAAGAAAATCATCTGCCTAATCAAATGAAGAGAATCCAGGGAGTGTATAAATTACTCTCATCAAGAAAATGGTTGATTTTGTTGGAGCCTTAAGAACTCTTTTAAACAGCTAATGAATCTAACCTGAGTAAAAAAAAAATCTTTAACTGGGGAAAGGAACAGAACAGGGGCCTTCGTTGTTTCATCTCTCCAGTGCGCCATTTCAAATAATGGAAACAATCCTAAATCTTTTCCTCATATTTTTGACAGATCAATTGACAGGTGGGTTTTAGTATCTTATGTATGCTGTATATTAATTCTCTCAAGCACACGTGCAAGTATTCATATGTAAACTTGATGAAATGGTAATCTTCTTGTATTCATTTGCAAGGGCGTTAAAATGTTTTTTTGGCAAAGCACAATCCAGCCCATCACTGAGCCAGTTGTTGTCAAAATCCATGCCAGAAAAAATATCTGAAACAAAATTGAAAGAATAAAGTATCTTTTAGATACCAAGAGTGTTATACCAATGTATATATGTGTGTGTGGATATTTATATGTTAACACAGGTAAAATGCGCGAACAAAAAACCAATGTGAACAGGGGTTTATCTGGGAAGAAATGCACCCGTTTGCCCCCCAGCACGGGTGATGCTGGCTGGACAGGACAGCTCCCACTGAGGCCTCGGGGCAGGCACCGGCTCTGCTTGCGGGCAGACACGGCCATCTACCGGCCGCTCGGTGCCTTTCGGTCAGTGGGGTCAGCCTGTCCCTGTCCAGAAATCTGATTCTGTAGCACGAAATCTTGGCCCAACCGATTTTGGCATGAGTTTTACTGACATTCTTGGGCTATAAATTATTATGTTTGTCAGTGACTGGCATTCCTTTTTGCATATCTTTAAGGACAGAAGTGAATTAGGGCTGCAGCACGCTCGTTCCTGGTTGATTATGGAGTCTCAACCAAGGTAAATTTCATTTAAATTTCACTGCAGGGTCTGAGACTGTTGCAACCTAGGGTGACCTTACCAAGGTTTTTGCCCCACTCCTTGCTACTTTAAAATTATGTGGGAATTTTACTGAATGTATTCTGTACTGAAACCACATGGAAGACACTTTAAAATTTAGCTACAGGGAGTGCTTGGCTTTATGGCTGTACTGATGGCTGTGCATTTTGTGCCAGGTTGGTCTTTCTGGTTCTTGCTGCAAAGCTGGTGTTTTTATTTATTTATTTAGAGCTACAATAAATATACATTGGCATATTGATGTCAACTGTGTGAAAATATTTGTCACCTATATTAAGGATTCTTGAAATATTTAGGAGAAAGCTCTATGGAGTTAGCTATGTATACATAACAAGGGATTACTTTTTTTCCCGTTGTGATTACTTGGATGTTTACTAGTTCAAGTTTTCAATGTAATAGTTAAATACTTTAATAATTTAATACTCAAGAATTAGTTCCTCTCTACGTGTAGCTCATCTCTGTGTGTCTCTCTGTGGCCTTTCCTCTCTATGTGTAGTTCATCTCTGTGTGTCTCTCTGTGGCCTCTCCTTATTTCTGTCTGTTTAATAATTGTTCACTTGTTTTTTTTTTTTTTTTTTTTTTTTTGTTTGTTTGTTGTTTTTTTTTTTTGTTTGTTTGTTTTTTTTGGCAGTGAGAAAATTGAAAATTAGAAGGTGGTGCTTCCTAATAACTACTGTAGCGAATTACAAAATTGAAGGAGTCTTTGGAGATCCCCTAGACTAACTGCTCACCCCTGTACTGTACCCCAGTTGCTTTGTTTTTCAACATCTTGTCTTTTTAAAAATGTATCTGTGTAGATTTGTGCTAGATAGTATGTGGCTTTTCTGCCTTTTTGCAATGGGAAGACACAGCACCTCCCTAAATAAAGAACTAAATCCTAAGATCACAGCATGATTATTTTCTATCTCAATTGCATCATCTCTCATTGCAATTAGAAATTAGCCTAACTGAATGCTTTATGGACAGTTTTCAAAAGTACTTATTTAAATACTTTTAACGTGTTTTTTTTTCCATCAGAAAAATCTACCTCCTCAGTCATTCTATACTTGGAATCGTTAATGTCTCACCGCATGACACATTTTTTGGTGTTCCTCCAAAGACCCCAGATTTTCTTAGTGTTTCATTTGCGGGAGATGACTCACCACCACCCCGAACCAAAGCGTTATGTGTCGGGGCAGGCCTAGCAGTTATTACACCGGATTTGCACGCAAAACTGCTGGATTTGGGCACGGTCCTTGCTGTATCGGAGAAATGACGTGGGCTCTCCCCGAGCAGGGACCCTCCGAGGGTCCTGTGCCTTGAGATTTACCCACAGCCACTGGCTAGAAACTCAGCCCAAGGAACCTTTCCTATCAGGACTGAGACACGACCTCACACAGAAAGCCTTATTTTTTAACCAACAGATGGGAACTAGGAACTTTGAGGCCGTGACAGCCCTAATGTGTGTGGGGAGAGGGCTCCATAACCCCCCTGAAGGGGCCGCCTGGCGCTCCCACAACCCTGCCCCTGCTCTCCCCAGGGCTGCCCCCCACGGCCGCCCGGTCCCGCCCGGTGCCGGCTTCTCTCAGCCCGGCCCCTCGGGCCGGGGCGGGCCTCGGGGCGGGCCGGGGCCTGGCGGCCGGGCGGTGCCCGGAGCCCTCCCCGGAGCCGCCGCCGCCGCCACCATGAGCTGCGCCGCGCTGCTGGCGCTCCGCGGGCCGCGGCTGCTGCGGGCCGCCCGGCCGCCACGATGGAGCAGGCGGCGCAGCGGCGGCTGCGAGCCCCCGGCGGGGGCCGCGGTGCGCATCGGCTGCGCCTCGGGCTTCTGGGGGGACACGGCGGCCGCAGGTAGGCGGCGGGGGGAGCCGGGGGGAAGGAGCCGGGCCGGGGGGCTCCGCGCCGAGGGGCTCCGCGCCGAGCTAACAGCGCCTTCCTCCCTGCCCCGGCAGTGCCGCAGCTGCTGTACGGCGGCAAGCTGGATTTCCTCGTCTTCGATTACCTCTCCGAGATCACCATGTCGCTGCTGACGGCCGCCAGGGCACGGTCCCCGGTGAGTAGCCGCCCTGAGTTGTTTGCCCAGCCTAAACCACCGCAATCCGCGGCTTGAGGCAGACCAGGAGCCCGCTTCCCTGCCCCCCGTGCCTGCGAGCTGCTGCTGGTGCCCGGGGGACGCGTGTTGTCAGTGTCCTGCGGCATAAAAGGCTTTTGGGCTCCCTTCCTGCAGCACTGGCTAAATGCTTTGAAAGCTTGTTCTTCCCTGTTTTGTCCCTTGACCAATAAAAGGGGTTCGGGGTTGACTCACTCGTGACAAACAGCCACGGCTTTTAACTCTTTCAGGATTTGGGCTACACTCCGGATTTCGTCTCCACTGCCATAGCCCCGTATATAAAAGATATTCACAGGAAAGGTACGCTGCCCTTCACCTGAGTGTGTGTGTTAGTGACCTTCAGCTCTTTGGGTGGGTGTTTTACACCCCGGTGTTTTGCTGTCTTCTGTGTGTAATGTTAGCAAAAATCCCAAATTTCAAGTCATGACTTCAATTTAAATGTTTGCCTGTAATTATATATATACATCATCTATATGTCTCTGCATAATTCTTAATGTATCTTTGATTTGTGAATGGAAGATCACTTTGCAAATCTTAGTTAAAAAAAATAAATCTAAATCTCACTTTTAATGCAATATAAAAATTTGTCTGCGTTCCTAAACAGCTTTGCAGTCTTATTTATTTTCCTAAATCTTGCATTGTTTCTGTTTACATGCGTATACGTTCACAAGCTGCTGAGCTTGAGAGGAAGAAGGGAATTACTTCTATGAAGCACCCAATACCTTGCTAACAGTCTGGGACTTATAGAGATAAATGAATATTTCTGATAAAACAGAGGTGTTTGGGAAGCACAGGTGCCTGGAGTGATTGGTCTCAAATGGCCTATCTGCAGGAACTGTTGTAATGCTGTCAGTTTCTGTTACGTTTGTGATCAATTTCTCTCCCCGTACTTGAAGGGGAGAATGTAGATGAGATGTATCCACAACAATTATTTTTCCATAGACAATCCTTCCCTGGCTTAGCCTGATCATCTCATTTCACAGACTTGATAGGGTTCATAATGTAATTCTAGTATTTTGCTTGATTACATCTCTTTTGTTTAGGTGTTCGTGTCATCAGTAATGCTGGTGGAGTTAATCCCCTCGCTTGTGCAGCTGCCCTTCAGGAGGTGGCGAAGAAAGCGGATGTTGATATGAAAATAGCTGTTGTTGCTGGAGATGACCTAATGAGTGAGGTATTTTACTTTGTTAATCTATATGGAGTGAAAACTGTCCTATATGTGCTTACTTCTTGCATATGTATACAGTATCTTTATACTGTTAAAAGCATTTAAAACTATTTCTTCATTTTGTTTATTTTTTAATGCAAGAAAACAATTCTTGATACTTTTCAAATGTTTCATATGTGAAAGGGGTGAATTGTATAAGACTGCGGATCTGCTGTTATTTAGCTTCTTTCTTAGCAAACTAAATATTATTTAAGGTCTGTTCTCCCTTCAGGAAAAGGCAGGATGTGCTGTTATTGCTAAGTTAAATAACCCTGAATGCTAAATCTCTTGCATCCTAATGAAGTGTGGTTACACCTCAAATGTTTATTCCTTTTAGCTTTTTTTAGTAGTTCACAGGCATTTCAAGTTGTTACTCTATTTACAGGTAGCTGTTCTTACCTTTATGGTCTGTAAGGTATCTTTAACTAGGAGGATGGAAGATTTACTTTTTTGTTGGTGAAATCTAGGATGAACTATGTCTTTTCTGGTCTGTCTTTATGCATTACAAGAAAGCTTTTTTTTTTTAAAAAAAAAAAGTCTGTTTCTGAAAAAAAAAAGTGTCAAACATGCAAAGATACTGTGAAAACAGTTTATATGTTGGTGGTAGTTAAAAGGGGTTAGGTTTGCATTATAATTTAATCTATACCTGCAATGTGAAATTTATTAATCTATGCAGGCCTTGCATGCTACTGAATGATGAAGGTTTAGTAAATGTATTTGCAAATTATACCCATACCTCCTTGGTAACCTGACATACTGAGTTTAATAACCTTGAGCTGTAGTATTAACCTTGTTTTTTGGCTGTGCCACCATTGCTGTTATGGCAGACGTTTCTGTTGGCAGGGTTTGACTTGCTCAGTCCTACAGGAATTAAAGATGATTTGAAAGCCTAAAGTACCAATTCATTGTAGTTAATCATCTGTGAATGGAACAGCATTGAAGACCAACTTATTTTTCTGTGTGCTGGAAAAGGGAGATTGTTATGAAATAGATCTATTGTCTGATATCAATAAAAGGTTTACAGTAGGTACTCTAAAATATATGTTTGTTTGTGTGTTTTCTAACAGAAAGAAAACCTGAAAGGAGCTGGTATCACAGATCTAGAGAGTGGCAAACAATTTCCAGAGAGCATTCATAGCATGAATGCGTATCTTGGGTGAGTTGTTTTTAAAAAGTTGTTTTTAATATGGAACAAGTTTCATGTAGTCAATGTGTTAAAATTCTGTTTTGATTTGCAAGTAGTACCTAGGTACTTAAGGTTCACTGTTGTAGGATTCAAGCAATAAGGAAAACAAAAAATGCCTTTGTTGTAACCTGTAAATACATTTTTATTTTAGAAATTTGCCAGTTGTAACTAGCATTACATCAGTTGTGAATTCTCAGGTTTTGATTCAAGCCAAAATAGTTTAATTACGTCAATTTTTAAAATCATTTTTTGAAAGTGGAGTCTGTAAATATTTTAATAGTACCAGTGCGTGGAGCTGTTGTTAACAATTGTCATCACTAGAGTAGTGTAGAGAGGTGTTAAGGTGTTGTGATGACATGCTTTAAATGCTGTGGGAGGTCCGATTAGGCTGTGTTGAACTACATGTCTGAGTTCATACCGCTGAAATCTCAAAAGCTGGCTTTCTGGGACAGATTACTGTTCTGAAAGATCTCCCTTGTTTCTTTTATGAAACTAAGTGCGTCTTAATGAATCTCTAAACACAGATGTTGTAGCTCCCTATTTGAAAGCATTTGATGGTGACATTTTCATTGTCACCATCAAATTCCTCAGGGAAACCAAGTATTTACAAAAGCCAAGCATATCTTCCAATTAATGATCCTGTGATCATGGTTTTGCTTGTCCATCTTCCGTGTTGTATATATTATCCGCCTGTGTATTTCTGAAATCTGTGTGCACAGCCCTCCTATTTTACATTAAACATCATCAAAACAATGCTGTGTTCTTTCTAGTACCAGTAGCATTACACTTCCAAAAAATGCATCAGTGCAAAACAGCAGGGTATGGCTGTACTTAACATTTTTTCTCTGTAAAATGAGATTTATTTTTTTTTTAAATAGATGTATCATTAAATTTGTATTTAGTGTTTTCTGTTGTAGTTGTTTTTAAATTTCTTTTAAACCCTCTCTTAACCTTTGATTTGCAAGATTTGCAGATCATGAGTAATTAACTGTACATTAAGACTAAGAAATAATGGTTAAGATTTATAATTACAAGAAGGTGTTAATTCTAGTTCTGGTGTTTCATGATTTATTCACAATTTTAAGGAAGTGTAACTCGAAGCAGAGGGAATGAAAGCAGACTAATATGAGAAGGGTGCCTTTTAAAAATGTTTTATGTCTAGCTGTGCTTCACTGCTGGAAGCTGGAACAGCAGAGTCTTGAGCTTGCTTTTCTAATAAAAGTGATATTTCTGCATGGGCTCATTAGTCTTGGATGCCTTCAAATGTAAAGCTACTAACCAGCCTCTTAAAAGGCAAGTTATGAAACTGCTGATTTTCTGTTGATGGCATCTGCAGTGGATGCTTTGTCACAAACTGAGTGAGAAATTTACAGAAATCTGTAAAAGGAGTCAACATCATGGTGTATTGGGTAAAATCACAAAGTTCTTTAGATAGTTGATTTTTTTCTTTAATTTTATCAAATTGCAGTTTGATTCTAGGTTCAGTGCATAACCTGCCTCTGAAAACTTAACACTGAAGTATAGGCCCTGAAGTATTTCTTTTGTCCCTTCTGAATTGAGATGAGTTCTGTGGACTGAGTTTATAGTAAGAAGATGCAAACTGCTTAATTTACTGCTTTTTAAAGGTCTAGCACAGCTCTAACAGCATCCTACGTATTTGTAAGCAGAAACCCCATTTGTGCTTCTTAGGTGTAACTTTTAGTTAACAGTATGCCCACAGATGTGCGTTCTTTCTGCATGCTCTGTATATGATTCTTTCTCTAGCTAGCATCCTTTAATTTATGTAGTATTGAGATATATGTGCTATATATATATGCTGTATATATTAACTGATATGTAATTTTTTTAAATTGTTAAGAACCTCTGTGCACTTTTTTTCTTGGCAAAAGCAGGACTAAGTCTATTGAAACTGTAGAAAAATGCTGTTCTTAGTTTAGTTTTTAAAAGCACACAGTTGATGTAGTTTGAGTTTTGAAGCTGTCTAATTCACAAAAAACGGAGGAATCTATTATTTGACAGGAGTGTGCGGCTCCTTTTGCTTGAGGCTAGCCTGGTTAATTTTGACTGGGCCAACTTCTACCTGACCAGCCTAGAAAACCTGTTGCCTGAGTTTCTTCAGAAATAATGATTGCACAATGTTTTACTTGAAGTTGGTTGATATTGCAAGTATAAACACTTAGTAGAGGTTGACATGAAAGGTTTAAGTTTGCAGGGCAGAGTCCCCAACCTTTATTTGTGAATAACATGTAATCACAGGATGGTTTAAGTTGTAAAGGACCTCATAGAGCAGGTGGCCCTACTATTGGTCATCACGTACTCATCCACAAATGAAATACGATTATTTTTTTCTCTGTAAAACACTTGGTATTTTCAATTTTTGATAATAAGTGACCCTCTATTGCACTACATTCAAGACATTTTCTATGAGCATCAAGACAAGTCTTTCAATCAAGTAACGAATTTGATTGGTTATTCTGATGCTTGCTTTTCAAAATTCTCATCATTTATGCAACGACTGAATAGTTAAAGTTGATTTCATTGATTTTTAAAGCGATTTTTATACTGTTTATGGCAGGGAACTGACTTTTAAATTATACATTAAAAAGTTAGAATAGTTATTGTTTTGTTTTCTTTTTAGAGCAAGACCAATAAGCAGGGCTCTTGACCTTGGAGCAGATATTGTTGTTACTGGCAGATGCGTTGACAGTGGGATTGTGTTAGGACCACTCATTCATTCTGTAAGTACAGGTTAAATATTCACTCATGTTCATCATATTACAATTAGGTATCACTGTGAGCCGTTTTTTACTGCTTCAGAAATTGTCAATACTGAGCTAAAAAAGATTAACTCTTTAATTTTTATTTCTTTTTTTTTGTCTATTTGAATGAAACTTTGCCACCTTTCACTTCTATTAAATTTGTAGCAGCGATATTTATGACCTTAACTGTCATTTAAATAGAATGAAAATGGAAATAATTTCAGTCAATGAAGTTAAGGGAATTTTGCCATGTTTCATCACTATTTCACTTTTTTTTTTCCTTCCCGACTTTAAAACTTGGTGCAAGGTTAAGAAACAAGTACTGTCTTTTCATTGCCACAAGGTGGCGGTAGTAGATCTGCTTTGTGCTGTGTTGGTGGTTGGGTGGTCTGATGTGCTTGTCTTTTTCAATGGGCAAGCAATTTTATTTTAAGAAGTTGAGTTTCAGTGCAACATGTTTCAAATTCCAGGAGTTTCAACAAATAATATAAGCAGGATATGTGGTTTGAATAGGTTGTACATTTTATGAATGACCACACACTGTGGAACATGAAAGCTATTTTTGGTGCATATTTCAAAAATACGTGAGAGTATGCATTACTGTCTAGTTAAAAATGTGCTTTCTAAAACTTAACACTCTTCTGACTTCATGTCTATAAAATATTCTTGCTATATGTTGAACTTGGTAAAAATAACCTGTAGTTAAACAGAAAACAACACAAGGATGACTGGTAATAGTCCAGGAACTGATAATCCCCAAAAGCTGGAAAATCACAGTGCTTTGTTTACGTGATTAAATAATACCACAACTTTTAAACCTCCAGCATATGGAAGTTTTGAGTAAGACGTATATTTGAAACTTTTTTGAAGGGGGTGTGACTGTGAGAATTTATATTTGTTTGTGTGTATTTAAAAAGAAGGAAAGGTGAAACACGTCAGAACTCTTTTACTAATACACTGTTTAGCAGCTCAAATCCACCTACAGCTCTTGGTGATTAATTAGATTGTTCTTTAGATTTCTGCAGTTAAGTATGACCAATGTATTGTTACTCAAAGCAGTCTTCTGTGCTGTGTAAGACTTTTATATAAGTAATATATTTGTATTTTTTCTTCTAGTTTGGCTGGAATAGGGATGAATTTGATTTGCTAGCAGCAGGAAGGTAAATAATAGAAGAAATGGGTAAATAAATATTTCATCTCGTATAATGACAGGATGATAACTTTTTAATAATTTAGGGATTTGCATATTGTTACTGAACTAATTTATTTGGAAGTTATTTCAGTAGAGCTTTTGGGTGCTTTTTTTGATGCTCACTTAATATTCTCTTCTTTGGAACTGAAAGAAAGTTCATTTTGGAATCAACCTAAAATGAGAGGAGACAGTGAATTATTTAACACTTTCTTTTTCTGTCCATTTTGTGTCAAGAAGTGAAATCTTAAGGTACAGACCAGTGATACCCAGCTTTTTTCTGTTTGGCCATCAACGTGGATAGTTGAGCAACTCCTGTCTTCAAAGACGTACAGAAGGAGATTGGGTCATATGTCAGCATTCTTGTCTGGTTTTGCAGAAGCTGAGTATGAATAGCCCCATTTGCAAGCGCTAGTTGAAAATCAAAAGGTTTAAAAGTTGTTGCTGAAAGCACTAGGTTAAATTTTGGCACCTAATTTAACTTTCTGCATCATATTACTGCACTGAAGTCCATAAAAATAAGTGACTACTTAAGTAAGCCAAGTACACTTAGTAGTAGTGTTTTTGGACCTTGTAATTCTTGAGGGGAAAAAATGTGGAAAGAAACCTGCGCTCCACTGAGCCGCACTAGAAATGTGTAACCAATTTAGAGGGATCGGGATTTTGCCCATAATTCTACTGCACATTTACGGAATATTTTAATAAAAGACTTGAAAATCATAATACCTTCTGTTCAATAATGTCCTTCGCATTGGAAGGAAGACACAACTCTTGATTGAAAACGGGCTTTGCATATTTAGTTAGACATAATGCAGACAGTACTGTGTTGAATTTAGATCAAAACTTCTTGAAATGAAACTTGATTTTTGATGTTATGTACCAAACTCCTAGTTTTTTCATGTAAAAGTCTACACCTTCAAATTCTTCTTCATATTTCAGAATCCCTACTTAGGTTTAATTCAAAATTTATAAACAAATGCCTATGGAGTAAAAAAAAAAAAAAAAAAAAAAAAAAAAAAAAAGAAGTAGTTCTTTTATTTAGCTTTATTTCCATTGTACTATTACTTTTACTGTTTTTAGGCTGGATTTGTTATACTTGGTTTTACAGAATATTTGGTTGTTTGAATGCCTGCTGTTTTCCCAGCCTTGCAGGTCATCTTATTGAATGTGGTGCTCAGTGTACTGGCGGAATATTCACTGACTGGCACGCAGTACCAGACTGGTGGGTATCTGTGACATCAGCATGTATGTTTGTAGTAGATCAAGTATAAGGTTTCCTACTGTTTTTGCATTTGTAAAATGGGTTTCGACTTTGTTCTTTCTGGGGAGGCAATATGTACCCTTTGTTTTTCTGTCCTAATGTTTGTTGTTCTTCAAGTTTTATTCTCCCTATTTGTTTTCCTTTCTGGTCAGCTGGGGACTTCCTGTGTTACTTGAGCAGCTGATGATTTGAAACAATTTTTATCCTTTCGATGTTTCTTTTATGTATTTTTTTTTCTGTTTCCTTCTTTATCTTCTGCTTTTTTTTTTCTTTTGAAAGACTTGTTACTGTTCTAACATACGATTGCATGTAAGACAATACAGATATTTTAGGTCATGTTTTGTCAGTTAGATCAGAGTTGACTACTGCTGAGTTACAGATTTTACACAACCTGTTCCTGCTCCCAAGTTCTCCCTAAGAAGAAGGCAACATGTAGTCCAGGTGCATGAAGTAGCCACCACTCTGTTGGGTCAGTTCGCTAGGGCTGCCAAGCTTTTTCTCCTCCTTCTATTGTCAGTTTCTGATTCAGATTGTGATACTGGAAGAGGCATTCTTAGTTCCTCAGTGCCAGTGAAATGCAGGGAAGGCAAGTGCCTGGGGAAGGAAACGGGTTCAGACACTTCTCAGGCCACTGCCCCTGAACAAATTGCACTCACTCTTCACTAAGGAGTTCAACAGGAAATCAAATGAGAGGGTCTGTAGTGATGAGGTGTTGTGTTCAGTTTGGAAAGTAAGTGCTAATTTTATTCTTATTCTGATATATCCCTTAATGGTTGTATTATGCAGTATCATTAAACTTCTTAGTCTCCTGCAACTGTGACTCCAACTTGCTTTATAAAAGAATGAAAGAAAAATAACTTTTCTCATATTAAAATACTTGGTAGCTCTGTGTTTTTAAGATTTTTTTTTCCCTGAAAAATGTCACTATGGTTAAAAAAAGAGGATGTTTGAGTGTATTAAGCTATAAGCAACTAGAGTGGGAGTAGTTAATTTTACAGGCAAATATGCATATGCTGTATATGGATAACTAATGTATACCCCCCCCATATATATGTGTATATATATGTACACACACATATGCCAAAAAAAAAAGCTGCATCTAGATAGTAATCATGTAGCTTAGAGATTTAGAGCTGACTGGTGCTAACTTGAATTGCTGCTAGCAAATATAGGAGGGTAGCACCTAATGCTGCACTGTCACCTTATCCCCATCTATGCATACTTCTAAATCATGCATAATTGTATCTGTGGTAGTATAACAATTTGTTTGCCTTTGGTTTAAGTCTACTGAAGCATTAGTTACAGCACCTTAAAACTAGTGACTGTTTTGGTCTGCAGCTTCAAAAGGTCTTAGGAATTTAATTGATGAAATTCTTAAAATACCGGCAGAGATGTAACATGTTTTTTATGATTAAACAGAAACTAGCTAAAATAAAAATAACCTGTAAACTCTAAAATGATATATTTGGAGAGGCAGAGTAAAAGATTGACTAAAATGGACTTCTAGCATGTCTATTTTGGGAGGAGAGAAGGAAGACTTATTATACAGCTTTTCCAGTAGTTGTTTGCTATAATTGGGTCCGAATACATGAAGAGGAAATATGAAAGCTGGCTTGCAGATAATTGGATTTTCCATTTGATAGTGTAGTTAGTAGTAGTCTGACTCTGTTAAACTTGATGGTATGGATCTTTCTGTTTATTTGTACAATCTGAATGAGTTCTCAGTGTGTGCAAATCCATGTGATCATATGATAATACATATTTTCAGTAATGATCAAAACCCATAGTACCTGCTATCTCCAACGTTATTTACATAGCCAGTAGGTCAACAGAGATCTGAAAGTTTGCAGAAGTTACTTTACTATATTCTATTAATAACTTCTGCTTAGTTTCAAGAGACTTAAAGATGTAGGTCTTCTAAAAGTAAAAGCTATATAATTTGAATTTCAGTAAATCATAAAATATGTGGTATTAGGTCCATACTAACCCAATGAAGTCATTAAATGAGGGAGGAGAAAGCCAGGTCAAACCTCTGTTGTCATTAATGTGCCTTTCACATCCAAATTTCTTACCACCATGAATGCGTTTATGCAGCCAAGAATGCTTATCACTCAGCTCAGCAAACATTTACTGGACCTTTACACTAACTAGAGTTTGAGAATACTCTCCACAGTATTTATACTGCTCTCTGGTGACTGAACACTAGAGGGCATCTCGGTCTTGTTTCCTCGTATTTTATTGCAGAAGGTAGGTTGGGTTATGATGAGACTCAGGTCATTTTTTGATTGTCTTTGTTTTTGTGTTACGAAGACCAGTAGTCCATATTGCTGTTCTTTGGCTGCTGAAAAGGATCTAAGTGTACTGCTAAGAAAGACTGATTAGGAGTTTTTCTAATTTTTAAATAAAAAAGGGAGAAATTATCAAATCTTAGGCCTATAAAACTTGTCTATTGTTTATGTATAAGTAAAAAGAAATAACTATGTAAACAAGAACACTTTAATTTAGACTTCAGTAAAGCCATGCGTGTCAGAGCTTATGTTCCATGTATACATTATCATACCTCTGAGGACTGAGGTACTGGGTTGAACCTTCTTCATTCACCCACTGTAGGCTTTTTAAAGGTTTTTAAGTGTTTCATGCAGACTGTTTCTGGAAACTTAATCCCACTGCAAAAGGATGCTTTAATTAAGTTAAGGAATGTACCTGTGGCTATATTGTGGCAATGGAATGATTAGCTATTAAAACTTAAGTTAATCCTACTTTGTTGTCTTGGTAAAGGAGATTTTTAGTGTAAAACAAGCCAAATGCCTATTGTGACTCATGACTCTCCAAGTTACTTTAGTTAGTAGAAACTAGGCTTGATTTTTTTTGCTGTCCAAGGCAGAATTTCTCTAGTTGTGCTGGGCTCTTTGTTTTTTTTGACTTAGAGGCAGGAATTGTGAAACTAAAAATTTTATTCCAGTTTTAATGAAAACAGAGCTAGAGGGGATAGATGCTATTCAGTTTTCCAGTGAGAGAGAGGCTGCTTGAGTGGATTCCTTGTGTGGATTCTCTAATTAGCAGAGACAATTCAAAAAAACAATTAAGAGTGCTCATTAGCCTTCTATCAACTGTTAAGTTACTGATTTAGGTAAATGTTATCCAAAAAGGCACTTAATCCTTTTCTGTTTTTTTTGTGTAGTAATATATATTAGATGGAGAAAAGAAGTGATTAACACATCACTGCTCCTATTTAATATCCAGTGCACGGCCCCAAGTAGGGGATTCATGCAGAGAGTCAAAATGAACTGTGATGCCAGAAGTATGTTGATAATGCACAGCTCTGTATTTCATTTTCATTAACCCCAGACATTGCTGTCTCTTACTATTATTTAGTGCCAGTGGGTGACTAGTACGTTGTTTTGTTTTGTTTTGAAATGCAGGAGAGAATAAACTAATGCTGATCAGTAGAGTAATCATTTTGAGGAGATGGTAAACACTGACATTTTGCCCTAAGCCAAGAGTGTACAATGGTTGAGACTGCATAATCCTCTGGCCTGGGATGACCAAAAGGGTAAGTCAGTAGTTGTAGTCTCTTAAGGGCTGGATCCAGATTGCTGATTGGGACTTGCATGCTGGATTCTGTTCCAAGTCCCCAGTTAGGCAATGTGGAACGCGTTTTTCTCTGTAGTAGCATCTATCTATTCCAGGCAGCTGAAAATGCCAGGCAATCTGTCTGGCCTGAAATTCTCTAGGCATTTGGAGTTCATGTAGTACGTATATTGTGGAATACCCTAGGTAGAGGAGATAGCAAAGTGTATTGATCACATCACCTGAAACTGGAATTGCAGCAGAGCTTGCAGAAAATGTTGGTACCAACAGGTAGAGATGCATGTCTTACCCATCCCTAAGTACGTGCTGACCTTGCCTGACACATGTTAACAGTTTTGAATGGGTTATAAAAACATTGCTGGAAATGGTAGCATTTCCTACTTTTTGCCCAGTAACATTATGCTCAAATAGGTGCCGGGGGAGTTGAGACATGTGGCTTAGAGCTTTCCTCAGCATGGTGTTGGTCAAATCACATCCCAGGAAACTACATTAGCTGTAAAGCTAAAAGTTCATATCACAGCTTGTTTGGCCCCTGGTCTACTTACGTGTCACATGCGTTATTGTGGGTTCTTTGTTTTCTTTCTTGCGGTATCTTGCTCTGCAAGTAGAAGTTATACAGTACGCTGTCCCATCCTTTGTTCCAGTAATCTGTCCAGTCTACCAGTAGTGACATACTTCAGGGGTTTGGTACCTTACAAAAAACTACGATGAAAGAAATACCCATCTTATCTCAGACAATCCTATTCCCCCTGAGCCACCCAGGACCTAGTACTAGTCTTTTTCATTTTTAATGCAAGCTGTGTAAGATACCGAGCAAAACAAGAGGGAAGGCTGTCTTCACAGCTGTCCAGAGATTGAACAGTGCATTGTCCATGAGTAGACGGAGAAGAGATCTGTGTAGATGATTCCTGTTAATCACCTGCGACATGCCCATAAGGTGTAACATTTCTGAGAGCCAGAAATGAAGAAAAGCTGTATTTTTCATGGGAGGGGAAAAACGACACAAGAATACGTGTACATTGATGGCAGGGCAGAAAACTGACAGGAGACTTAGCTTCAGAGCCCTGATTCCTATTCAAGTTGGACAGCAGCTGGAGATGTAGGTAGATGAGAAGGTGGCTTCTACAGCAAAAACAGTTTTTGGACTGTGTTACTCCTGTAGTCAGCGAGGACCTACCTTAACTGTTAACCCGTCACCTAACACCAGTTTGGAAGGGGTTTCTGAGGATTAATGTCAGCTTGGATTTATTCAGTTCTGTGGTTTACTAGTGAATATAACTTAACTGTAGGATATCAAATCCACAACTCAAAACACATATTTTAGATTAAAAAAAAAAAAAGCTGTCATCTCCTTTTACAAACTGATGTTATTTTACTACTTCTGTATTTTAACCATTTAAAAGACCTGCCCAAAATGTCTTAAGAGTAGTACTTTCATATTTATCTCTGTTACTGTATTCTGTTACTTACATACAACTTAATTAGAATTAATTTTTGGAGTTTCCTGTCAGAATTATATTGCTTGATATTGCCCCATCCTACTCCGGGACTTTATCCCTTCAGTACGTATAAAGGATGCAGTCAAGAAAGCTGGGGAGGGACTCTTTGTCAGGGAGCATAGTGGCAGGATAAGGGGTAATGATTTTAAAATAAAGAGGGCAGATTTGGTTAGGTATTTGGAAGAAATTATTTACTCTGAGGGTGGTGAGGCACTGGAACATGTTGCCCAATAAAGCTGTGGATGCCCCATCCCTGGAGGTGTTCAAGGCAGGGTTGGATGGGGCTTTGGGCAACCTGGTCTGGTGGGAGGTGTCCCTGCCAGTGGTGGGGAGTAAGAACGAAATGATCTATAAGGTCCCTTCTAACTGAAATGGTTTTATGGTGCTATCACTAAACTGATGCAATCCTTCTGTCATCGAAAGGTGCTGTTTGGCCACTGCCACTTTGGATGTGATGACAACTTGGTTGTTGGTTGTATAGGTTTATGTTGGCATGCTACAGAGCAAGTGTTACATGGTCCATAATTATTCAGCATAGTGGTAAATCAGTCAGAGTTGCTTCTTTTAGTGGGAATAGTGATCAAGGTGATGGTGTGGTGGTAGTATGCGCAGCATGTGCTAGAATACCCCATGCAGAAATTTGCAGCTAGGGAGCTCGAACTCCAGGTTTAGATAGCTGTCACTTGACATAGCCTAGTTTGTTTCCAAGCTGAAAACTAATTTTTAAGTAATGTCTTATGGCAATATACAAAATATTTTTTATTTTAAGAAGGTACACTTCAATGTGAATGGTTACTGGCATCTGTTATGAAGTAATACAGTATGCACGTGTTTTTCCCAGTTGTGTTTTGTTTGCTAATGGGTAAGGTCTTTAGAGAGTAAAGGGTAAATCTGAAGTTTAGTCAGTAGTTTAGAACCAGTGTTAGAAAATCAAGTGTCTGCAGTTTACCTCGTTTTCCTTCAAAACAAAGTTCACTGGGGAGAAGGTACAGGAACGTGTCCCAAGAGCTGTCCATGCTGATGACTTAAAGTGGTTTGTAGCAAGGACTTTTGTCTTCAGTGCAGTAGGACTGACTGCACTGGAAAATCACTTCCATCCATATAGGTTACACTTCTGGGTATGTGATACAAATAAGCTGCATTCAGCTTACTGGCAAGGCAGCCGATGCTATTGGTTTAAAAAAGACAAATAGGAAGTAGGATAAAAGCATGCAAGCGTAGCACCAAGCATTTTAAAACTCCTTAATTGTAGTCTTGTTCAGTTGCTGATCTTGCTGTGTAGCACTAGGAAAGTCACTTTGCTTCCCGAATTTCTCACTACCTGTAAAATTGGGATTGTTAAAAATGTTAGGTTATTATCAGTCTTGAAAGTTATTGTAGGGTAATTGAGATGGCTTTTTGGTTATAGTTTTTTCTTGTGTCGCTTTTAAATGGCAAGTGTTACATACTTCTTGCTGTCAACTTTCATCCCTTTTCTTTCCCTCCAAAGAAACAAGCAAAAAATCCCAACACTAATTGTTCAGAATAAACAATTTATGCATTCAGTTCTTTCTATTCACAGGATTTGGTTGGTGGTGGTGTCTTTTTTTTTTATCCCCTCTGTTTTGTTTAAATAGTTTCAAGGAGCAGACTAATGAAATATAATCCTTACTGATTCATGGTGGGCTTTTCTAGGTGTCCTCCAGCTACCATAGTTTCAAAGTTTTGTATACTAGTGGCATTAAAGTTGCTGATCTGTGGTAACAGAGCTTCTCTCTTAACTCCATTATTTAAATAAAGGATTAAGTTTTAAGCTTCCCAATGATAAGGAATCTGTTCAAACTCCCATGAACTTTTGCTAATGTCGTTTAAGAGTTCACTGGTTTCTTTGCTTACTTCCTTTTAAAACTTTGTGCATTTATGTTATGCAAACTATGTTCATCTAACCTTTGTTAATAACCAGTTTGGTTGTATGTTCAGCACATGGTTCCCTTTAGCATCCAGGAGTAATTAATTTCAGGGATGAACTGATTTTAAGTGTGTATGAATGACCTGAAGATCATTGACTTTGGGAATGGTGATGTTGAGCACCTTTTTATTAGCCCCTTTTCAGAACAGTTCTGCTTTTACAAGGGGCTGTATCTATCTCCCATCTATGTTCTTTTTCTCACTCATTTGCTTCATTTCCACAAATTTCCAGCATCTGAGAGAGGAGTAAGCCAGGTAGCCTTTTTATGAGAGCATACTCTGCTTTAATTTTCTGGTGCTTCTTGATTTTCACTTGTTACTTCTGCTTAAAGAAATTATCTGTGGATAAAAACCTTTTAACTTGGAAAGCAGATACCTAGATAGCTTCCACAAAACCCTGAAAATCCTACCCTACTACTGTAACAACCAGCATGAACATCTTACTCTGAGTTATTTGATCATAGAGAGAATATGATTAGGAGGAGTGTTTTAATTTACAAACAGTTCTGTAATTTTCTATCTTACTGCTGTTGTCTTTGTTATGCTTCATAATTGCCTTTTAATTCCTGCTCTTACTTTCATGTGTTCTTCTGTTTTCTGATTATAACTCTTGTATGTATAACTTATCATAAATAGGAAATTGTCTTAACATACATGATTTGTTTCCTACTTCTTATCTTAGACCTCCAGCACAGTTTGTTCTTCCCACTTTGATGTCCTTTATACAAATCCAAACTTCAGGATGCATTTGCATGTCTTCGCTTTCCAAGCTGTATGTACTGCTGTAGCAAACTAGGCTAGAATTAGCAATTATGTTTTTCTTCAGGATTTACCTTCTTAATCATAGTTCTCTAATTCTTTCAGACTCTGTTCTACTTTTATTAATTCCATTAGTGTCCTTCTCTGCTCCTGTCTGTTTGCTGTTGGTATCTGATGTTGTGCACTCCTTCTCCAGGCAATAAAATGCATCCTCTCACTATTTTGGTTACCTTATTCAGTGTATTTTCTTGTGCATGTTTCTAAGGAAAGAACCAGCTATGTTCTAACTCTTGATCAATTTTATTTAATTATTCATTAACATAAAATTGTTACCTCTTACTCTTTTTTTTTTTTTTACCTTCATATTTATGGTTTGTTTTCAATGTTTTTAATGTTACAGGCATAACATAGGCTTTCCCATTGTAGAGTGCTCCTCTGAAGGAGACTTTATTATTTCCAAACCACCGGACACAGGGGGGCTAATCTCGTTTGGCACTGTGGCTGAACAGCTGGTGTATGAAGTGGGCAATCCTCAGCGCTATCTTTTACCAGATGTCACGTGTGACTTTTCTGAAGTTTCCATCACTGAAATTCCAGGTTAGTCTGCTTACGTGTTAAGAAATCTGTGTCAATGAAATAGGCTATCAATCTAAAGCTGTTAGTTCAATTTCCATGTTTTTTTTCTGCATATTCCTTGTTGAGTTCTCAAAGCATGATGCTGTAATAAACTGATATTTTTTCCAAGAAATCTTATTAGAAATTGTTTTAAGAATTTTAACTATAATTTGCCTGGACTTCTGTAATGCCTTTGACATGGTCCTACATGACATCCTGATTGCCAAGTTGTAGAGAGATGGATATGAAGGATGGGCCATTTAGTGGTTAAGGAATTGGCTTGAAGGCTGCACCCAGAGAGTTGTGGTTGATGACTGTATGTCAAGGTGGAGGTTGGTGACAAGTGGTGTCCCTCAGGGGTCTGTCTTGGTGCTGGTACTGTTTAAAAATCTTTATCAATGACGTAGATGCTGTGATCGAGTGCACTCTCAGCAGGTTTGCATGTGACCCCAAGCTGAGTGGTGCAGTCAATACAACAGAAGGAAGTGATGCCATCTGAAGGGACCTGGAAAAGCTTGAGCAGTCAGCCCACGTGAACCTGATGAGGTTCAGGTCCTAATACAAGATGCTGCACCTGGGTCAGGGCAGTCCCAGACATGAGGACAGACTGGGAGAAGCTCTCATTGAGAGCAGTCCTGCAGAGAAGGACTTGGGGGTTCTGGAGGACAACGCTGAGGCAGACAATGATAGGAATTGCTTTACGCTAAAAGAAGGGAGATTTAGAGTAGAGGTTAGGAGGAACTTCTTCACTCTTCACTGGTGGTGAGGCACTGAAACAGGTTTCTCAGAGAAGCTGTGGATGCCCCATCCCTGGAGGTGTTTGAGGCCAGGCTGGATGGGGCCCTGGACAACCTGATCTAGTAGAAAGTGTCCCTGCCCATGGCAGGGGGTTGGAACTGGATGATGGTTAAGGTCCCTTCCAACCCATGATCATGATTTGATGGTTGACTCATCAAAATCTTTTATCACTGTTCTTTCTGCTTCACTTTTAAGGCATGACTAATACCTACTAAGTTTTTAAACTGTTTTTTGAGTAACGTTGAGACAGCTCCACTATGACTTCACTATTTTGTAAACTTCAACAACAGTTTATTTGCTCAAAAAGGTGTATTTTTAATACATTTTCTCTTGTATGTCATTTGGAATTTAACACTGGATAACTGTGTCTTTCAGAACATTATTTGATAATGATGGTTTTCCTAGGCATATTTAATTGCATCATCTTAAGTGGTAGAAACTTGCTTAGGTACATGATATCCACTAGAGAACCTCTGTTGGGAAAGTCTCTTTTGCATCCTCAAAACTGCAAACAGTCATATGAACAGCCAAAAAACTAAAGATACATATGATGTCTGTTCTGTGTTTGATCTTGAAAGCATAGCATGAAAACAGAACAGCAAAAGCAACTTCAAAATTGCTAAGTTGGGTAAAAGAGCTTTTATCAAGCTGTTAAAATGTTTAGCTACAGTTACTTGACGTTTGCTTTTTACTTCACCTGTATTATAATATGTATTCCTCATTCTCATGGAACTTAAGCTGTGGCAGTATGCTGATCCCCTCTGTAAAACTTAAAAAAAAAATAAAATAAAATAAAAAAATAAAAAGAAAAAGAAAAATGTTTACTAAAGTCCTGTAAAATAGAACAGTGGACCTTCTGCTCATGCAGCATAACAGAATGGCTTTCTGATAAGGCCAGCTTGCTCCTCTTAGCCGCTCATCTTTTTTTTTTTTTAAAGGGGGGTGGGTGGGAAGAGAACCCTAACCTTCCTGTGAACTTTTAGCTTGCAAATGACCCGATATGACATGTTTGAACTTAAAATGAACTTTCACATGAACTTTCAGTTAGTCCTCCTAGAAATATAACAGATGGAAAATAGACAAATTTCTTAAATATTTGTAGTTTGAAGTGCTTTGACACGTACACCAGTAAAAACAGGGCATGCTATCTGTTTTTGCTGTTTACATTGCCGTTTTTATTGTCCTGCTGGGTTAGTTGCAGTGTTTGCACTGAGAGGTGCTTCTGTTTTCTTTTGGTCGGTGGATGTCATGCATTTTGTTTTGTGCATTTTATGTTTGTATTACTCCTGAATTAGGCATATGAAACTCTTCCAGATTTTCCCTCTGTCTGTAGGGATATTGTTCTGTATTGACAGAGTCGAGCTAACCTTGTGTCAACCTTGTGGAGAGAGTGATGATGTTATTTATGAGTGATACATAAAATTTATGTCAGTCTGATTCACTTCTCAAATATGTTCTGGAGGAATTGCTGTTTTAATCTCTTCAGAGTACTTGTGTAAAGCTTTAAACTTGTAAATATTTGCAGTCACAGATTAGCTGCAGGTGAACTATAGTATAATTCTGGTTGGCACAGTGTTGATCATGTGCTGCTAATTTTCAAGAGATTGCACCTATTGATTTTTCTCCAGTTCAAGCTTGAACCTGATGACATGGCAGTGTTTTTTCCACTTTATTCTTGGCATTAATATACCTAGTACTGAACACAGTAGTCGCCCTGGAGCACACACTCAGTCTGTTCTATTTCTGTTCTCAACAAGAAGGCTAATGTTAAATTATCCCACTGCTTTCTAAGCTATCAGTAAAGAAGCTGTCACAGGTTTCTCATCTTTCTTATTTTGTTTCTTTGTCAAGCAAGATACAGTAAATGTGTGCTGTGTGTGTGCAATAGGTGGTTGGTAAGTGGAAAATAACTATTTTCTACTGTAGTTTTAAGGCTATATTCTGTGTCAAGTATTTTTAAGTACACAAATAAACATTTCAAGCGTTTTGTTAAAAGGCTCATTGAAGTCATAAATTTAGTCACCAGTTTGTTTTGTGTTTCTAAGTCGAGGACTGTTACGTAAAAGATTCTCTTCTGTGGCAGTACAGCTATCAATTATTATTTTTAAGTGCTTTTTATTAAGAGGTATCATAAAAGAACGTCTTTGAAGTTATATTGAAGAAGCTTAAGTATTGATTTTTAACTGCTATAGGTTTTGAAGGTGGGGCAGTGAAAGTTCATGGAGCAAAAGGATCACCTCCTTCGACGTTTTATAAGGTATTAACTCTTTCTATGGAGTGTAGAGTGTTTTGTTTGTTTGTTTTTGTTTGTTTTTTTACTTAGGAGAAAATACTTGATATTTTTGTGCCCAAAATTGTTGCCACTTTTCCAATCTTCATGCTCAGCTGGAGGTGGGGGTGGGGAGTAACAGAGCTAAAGACCAAACAAATGTTATTCGATTCTTAAAATCATGTTTATTTATATATGTAAAAGGTACATGCAAAAACAGCCAGAGAAGGCTGAAATGGTTCTCATACAGTAACAATGAATCTGTTAGCCCAGTAACTTTCATAATACTTAGTGGTTTACCAATCTTACTCCATTTCATTATGAAATTTGAAAACTACCTAGTACATAAAAGTTAAATAATGGGATTTATGTGAAGAGAGCAAATAATTATGAAAGAGATAATTGGTTGTATATTTTCCTGAAATATCTGTTGAAAGAAAGCTGCACTCATAAAACTTTGCACTTTTATTAGATTTGCTACTAGATTCTTTTTTTCCTAGTGGTCTCCATTCCCTGAATTGGATTGTAAGATAGTACACTTCTGGTGATGTACTGGTAGGGGGCTGGATCCTTTTCATGTCTAAACTAATAGTAAATCTGACTTTTACAGGAGCAAGGCAGAGTTCAGCAATTAACTGTTTATTATAGCCATATCAAAAGTGAGTTAACTTAAGTAGTGAATTGTGCAGATCTACCAATACTTAATTGAATAATATGATGTGTGCCTGAGTATAATTTAAAAAGAAAAAAAGTTTAATGCATTTCAAAATACTTTTGACACTTTTAAAATCCATTTTATTTAAAAAATTATACCTTGTCTTAAAAAATAGAATATTTCAAACATAATATCACCAAAAAAGGTTTAGTTTTGGCAAATTGTAAAGTCAGCATGAAAGAATTCCCTAAAGGTGCTGTAGCTGGAACATATTGACAAAGGATTTTTAGCATTATAGATAATTAAGCAGGTAATACTTTTCTTCCTTGGTTTAAGCATGCAGTTTGAAGCAAGACTGTTTTGCTTCTGCTAAGCAAACTTCAGCAGCTGTCTTGTCCAGCAGCCTCATTCACCTGTACTTTTTGGTTTTGACTATATGTTTGTGTACTTTTGCACAAGTAAAGGACATAATTGAGACATGATACTTTCAGCTAATGAACCATGAAATGGAATAAAATAAATAAGCAGAATTTTTTTTTTATATAGCAATAATATAAGCCTTTATTATTTTATTATCGTCTCTTACGTAGGTAATTTTAAATGTATGTGTTCAGGAATCATTTTGAATATGTATTATGTTTAATACATTGAACGTTGTAATAAATAAGATAGACTTGCTGTGAAATGTTTCCATTTTTTGAAACTGCTAATTGGCGTTTAGTGACAAATGGACATAATGCTTTGCACACCTACTTTAGAAGCCTTCTATTTTTTTCTAGTTTTTAGTTTTACAGTTCTGCAAATCTGAATCTTCCTCTAATAATGCCATTTTGAATTTTAAATAATAGAATAAGTTTCCTGATAATGATTCTTAATTATTCCACTTCTGAGAGTACAAGGACAATAATTGTCAGAGACCATTTTTATCAATGTATCAATATATCAGTATATCAATACTGAATCCCATATTAATTCTGTAATCCCTCTATCGTTAGGTAAGTGCCACTTACCTTGATGGTTTCAGAGCTACTGCTGTCTGTCCTGTGGGAGGTCCAAAGGCAGTACAAAAAGGAAAACTTACTGCGGAAAGTATTCTCAAAAGGTCAGTATTTGAGGCTTGGAAGGGGTTTTGGCTTTTTAACTTCAGAGATAATGGAAATAGAACAGTGATACGATGCTAATCATTAACATCATAAAAAAAAAAAAATAGAAAATTATAATTGTCCCATTGGGAGGACATTTAAAGTTGTGAACAGTCTGACAACAGGTTTCCTAAACAACCTGTAACTATAACTTAACTATGTTTGACAGAGGGAGGGAAAAGTTGTTAAAAACTATTCAAAAATAGACAGCTGGATAGCAGAGGGAGACCTGAATTAATATAGGAAAAGCCATGATTTAGACTAAAATTTACTAGATGCCAGAGAGAAACCTACATGAAGGTAAGTTTCATAATTTTTTCAAAGTTTAAGGTGTTTTGGATGTAGAGATCAAATTAATTGGTAGACTGAGGTTTTAATCTGCTTTGGCAACTTGTATTACAAGTTTTCATGTCTTTTGTGTGCACCTATTCCCCTTTTTAATTTTGAAAGCAGGAGAAATTCGGCAGTGTGTTTGTGCTTGTTAAGAAGTCTGTTAGTCTTCATTTTGTTTTTGAGGCTTCTTTATTACAGTAGCAAGACACATGAAAAGGCTAAAAACTACCCACAATATATTTCGGACCCTGGGATCTCTAATGTTTTTAGATAAATTATTCTACTTTATTACAAACATCATTTTTGCAAATTTAGATACCTTAAATCAAGTATTTTTTTCCACATTAATTGAAATAAAATGGCCTCATTTGCTGTACACTGATCACTTTCACCTCTTTAAAATGCATTTCTTTAATTGTTGCGTATTTAAGTCCCATATACTGCTTGAATTTTCAGGTGCCATGTTTAATATTTATATTTGTGATGATATTATCAGGATCTTCAAAATGTTCCATTGATGGAAAATATTTTTCTCATCCTAACAGAATTCCAGCATTTCAACTGATTAGATCTTTGAAACAGCTAGAAGGTTTCCAGATAAAGATTACTGGAAAAGTAGTTTGTGCTTCAAAATTTAACTTATTTTTCCAATGATCCAACATACTAACACTTGCATACTTTTAACAGTTGGAGTATTTTAACGCTTTTTTTCTATTGTTTTCTACTGTGACTATTTTGTTTTTTGGACTTCATATGACTATTTTAAAAGACCATAAGGGTCATTCACAGTTTATTCAGTGCTTACAAATTGGGCTGTCTTTTAAAAGTTGTTGCTAATGTTCATATTAGAGCTAATATGAGTATAATATCTGTCAAAAAGTGTTAACTGCTGTCTCTCTTAAAACAGTATGTGTTTTTGTAGTGTATTAAAAAAGATAATGGTCATCCCCATTACTAATCATGACTGGACAAACTTGGCATTCTTGACACAATATGCTTTTGGTGGAAGTGAACTCACAGAATGAGGGGATTTCTCTCATTCTGGGATTCTGGGGATTTCACAAGATGGCAGGCATGAATAATGAGGAAAAAATTATTTTAAAAACGTTATCTCATTCTTAGCATGTGAGTTGTATGTTCATTAATCCCAGCTAATTACCTTTAAGGTTTGAATACAAATTCCTTCTTCGGTTAGATTTCCCTTTGTTGGTGCCTGTGATGTAATGAGGTAGTTTCATATGTTTATTGGTAGGTTGTAATACTTTATAGTAGGAATTAAGATAAGGGCTGAATTACCCGTGTGAAAACCAGGAAGACTGCATGTGCTGTAATGCCATTTTCAGCTGCCCTTGTTTTAAAGATTTAAAAAACAAAACAAAACAAAACAAAAAAAAAAACTGAAATTGATTTGTCTCTGCCTGTCATTTTAAAAATAATTTGAATAGAAAATGGCTCAAATTGAAACCTAGGGATAAATTGAGAGGTGTAACTTTGTAATTATCACTTGATTATATGATTGATGCTGCATGACTTGGTACAGTATTCAGATGCATTTGCTTAGTGAAAAGTGTTCATAGTCCAGTTTACATCAGAGCTAACCTCTGTGGACCGTATGGGGCTACTTCCAGATAATTACTTTGAGGCAGTTTACTAATTAAAAAACAATCATTTGTTGCAGGACTCGTCTTATTTTCAGTCAGCTTGGGTATGAAGATTACAGTGCAGTTAACATACAGGTTTTAGGGTCTGAAGATACATATGGACCTCATGCTAGAAGGAGTATAGATGGTGTAAGTATTCAGTGGAGTGTTCTTAAACTTTAACTGACCTCTTTTAATCTTTCCATATTGTTATCTTTTCCATAACTTTAAAGGAAGTCACTGTCATCTTGGGAATTTCACCCTACCATCTTGCAAAGAATTCAGTGTCATACTTAGTGTACAAAATTATACTGACAAAGACTTTACAGTTTTGGATCTTCCAGAAGCACTGATAAGAAATCTTACAAAAATGTTATTGTAGTCTGTTATAATGCTATTCATCTAAAGAAACGTCTTATAAAAGTTCTTACAAAGTAGACTTAAAGTTGTGTCTAATGCAGTTTAAAAGACCACATGATAAAGGTTGCTGAGTCTGGAAATGGCAGAACTATTTTTGCCTGTGCAACTTTAAAACTGCCGGTGGGTCCTATCTGTGAAACAATCCTCAACTACATAATTCTGTGTCATGTTTTGTGACTTGTTATATTCATCTGTAAGAATATGAATGATGGCTGTAACTACTGCAGCTGTGATACCCAGTTCGTTTTCCTAATCTAGAATGTGAAAGTCATTTTTAAAGGAAGAAGACTGTAAATCTTGTCCCCACTTACATACACTTAAAATATTTAGACAGCTTCGCTTGTTCTAAAACAGTAGGATTTAATTCTTTTTTATTAACTGCAGTCTTGCAAAACCATTAAGGTACTGGCATAACTCAGCTCTGAGTTGGATCATAGGAATGCCAACATGTAAAATAGCTGAAAATTTGTATGTATAGAAAATACTGGAAAAGACATTCTTATTATAGAAATTGTTTGTGTAAATTGAGCAAGTTACGTATGCAGCTGCTTACTTTAGTGCTTGGACTTCAGTTTCATTCTGCACAGCAGCAGGAGTTGCTCCCTGATGAAGCATCTGTATGATGTGGTCTCTTTCCTTTTAGGACTATAAACCCTGCTATACAGAATCAAAATTGTGGAACATAGGAACAGATTTTCCAGATATTGAACTTGTATGTGTTCTCTTTGTACTAGCTCCTTATGATTATGAATTCTATTACATTTAGTAATGTTACATTATGTAAAGTCTTCTGTATTACTTGTTGCATAGAGTGAATAATGACTTGGAAAAGAACAGTTTCTCTGTTCTTACTGTTCAGTTTGCCTTACTTACAGTTCACTGAATACGTCTGCTCCTTAGTCTTATATACATGTATATTATAAAAGTAGAGCAGAGCATTATCTACATAGTATGGAAAGCACATACATGCCAGCAATAGGATGTGAGAGTTAAGGCTGAAATACAAGAAAATGCTCTGCTGCTTCACCCCCTTCACCATGGTCCTTCAACAATTAGAAGAAACCAAGAGTTAGAAGAAACTAACCAGAATAGTTTTCATTTGGAAAGCAGTGGTAGGAGTTTGAAAAGAATGGGGGAGGAGTGGGCTTTGCTCTGCCGTTTCAAATGAAGTTGTAGGCTCCTAAGGAAAACATCTGCCCTTTAGGGTTTAAGAATTATGTGTTCACTTTCTTATCTTGTATTTCCATACAAAATTAAATGCAGTTATTTGGATTGCAAATAACAGTGCTCAAAACCAGAGCCACATTAGGTTAGGCAATGTATTAACAGCCAAGGAAATAGTCCCTGCTTTGAAGATTCTGCCATCTAAACTTAAGAGAGGGAAATATGTCTGTGAATACCAAGACAGGAATTGGGTACCAAACAGTATTTGGAGCTCAGTGTAAATGTCTGGTATGGCTGAATGAATTCCCACACAGGTGTTTCAAGCTGGATGCAAAGGTATTCCTCTGTAACCGTGAAATTCTGTATATCCCAGACCTATGTAGACCACTATGGCATAGTCTGAGCTAATGTGTACAGCATCAACAATTGCTGACAACAGAAAGTAGCCTTGAGAAATTCAGAAATGCTTGCTTCCTTTCCTTTTTCAATGTCTTCCCCCTGTTTACATAGTTGTTCCTTGACAATCTAATAGCTTGCTTTGTCAGCAGGAGCAAGGGACCTGAATCAGCACGGACTAGCCCTGGTGGTATATAATTTTTAATATCTCCTGCTCTGGTTTTCTGTTCTTGAGGAAGAACGGGTCTATGACAATGTCACAGTATCAACAAGTTCATGATTTAGAGAATACTGGATGTGTTTTATGTGAAAGAGACATATTAACAGTACATCAGATTTTAGTTCATTATATAAAAACTGTTAAATATGGATATAAGTAAATTATTTTACTCAACAGAACAACAGGAATGTTTCATTAATTAAAATGTTAGTTTTTAATAACCCTTTTACAACACATCTTTAAACTTGAAACATATCCTTGGTTTGCTATTCGTATGTATTTTTTTTAAACTTACGATACTGTAAGATAAATGACTATGAAATAGTCTGCATCTTCAGTTCTGATACTGGATTCACCTCCTGAGAACGGGACTCAACTTACTGTTTTCTTAGACCGTAGTATCATTCACTACCTTGCATCTGTGGGCATGGAGGTAAACAGAACTTAGGCTACTGAAGACATGGTACAGTTTAGAAGCAGGAAGCAGATGTGAATGTATAAGCATGCTTTCTGCAAGAGTATTTCCTATTACTTGTTAATAGTAGTAATTTAATGAATCTCTTGATAGTAAGGGAATGATTTTTTTTTTTTTTAAAGTTGAATTTGTATCATAGCGATATTTTTCTGTGAAGGCCCTTCATTAACTGGGTTTTAGCTGGTCACCAGTTATGATAAACTGGTAAATTTCCCTACATTGGTATGAGCTGGCATCAGTGAGTTTGTTCATAAGGGATTTTACCATATGTTTGAATTGGAATACAGAATTTAGTAGTCTGTTAATATAACCCCCCTCTTTGGGATAATCTTACGCTATCCAGAATGCTTGGTGTGGAGTACTCCAGCATTTATTATAAACACCGTTTCAGCAGCTGCCAATAGGAAATGCATCTGTGTTCTTACATTGTTGAAGTTACTTAAATTCCTGAAATTGATTTGATTTTCTAATGCTGACAAGTTCTTTAGTATCGTTTTTTTTGTGAAAATGTAACAGTATACACACAGAAAATGATCCTAATATACAAGATATCAGCATTTCAAAAGCTAAAATTAAATTTGCTGTTTAATTTTATATAACATTTTTAAAGAATGTAGCTTTGCAGAAATGTGGGCAATTCAAGTAAGTAGCACTAGAGTTAGAAAATGTGTTAAAAGGCAGTTCTGGAGTTCAGATCCAGCTTGGAGTTTCTGTAGTTATTTTGAAGAGGAAAACATACACACACATACATACTTACATACACGTGTGTGTGTTTTTGAGCTTAAAATGTTTACTGAAGTCTTAAAATATGAAAAGAAAAAGGGTTTGTTATGCTACTGTTAAATTTAAGAGGAATCTAATGAATAAATTCATATATTTTCTTTAGGAATAATGGTTTAGCATTTTTCAGAATGCCAAGCTGTGTATACTGGCAATTGCTTTAAGTAATTTTGGAATTGTATATGATGGTAACAGCTATGTTTGTTTTAGGGAAAAAGCAGGAGATGCTTAAGGACAGACTTAGAATTTGAAACCTGCTTAGAATACTAGAGTTAGAAGATCACTCCAAGGCTTTTGCCAGTATATGGTTTTCAGTGGTGAATTTTTTCAGTGGCAAAAAGATTTTTACAGAAGAAAAATCATGAGAGAGTGCTTATCTACAGAGGGAATTGTATTGATTGAAGAGTAGGGACAGTAGTGGTTGGGTTTACCTGGAAGGGCATCCAGTGTTTTTGTTGGGCAACTTCTGGTTTAAAAAAGTTCCATTCTCCTGTTTAACTCCCAAGGATTAGATTTGACTTCTTTTTCCTGAGTAGATCTGTTTGCTTTTTGATGCTAAGAGAAGTAAACTTGGCAGGCTTACTTGACCCCCAAAGTATTCTCAACGTGCTTAAAAATAAGAGGACAGTTGGTTTGCTCATCCCACTGAGTGAAGCAAGGTATTTATTTTCTTATAAATTACTATTTGTTATAGTGCTTGATTCTTTGGGATGGAGAAATTACTTGGTATTGTAGCAGTCTGAAATTTCCAGTAGTTGATTTCATGGAAGCAAAAGAGAAAGATAATAAAACATTAACCAAAAATTCTAGTGATGTTGGATAAGCACTGAATGTTCCCATTAGATGTAATTTGAATGCTGAGCTACAGTTACTTTTCAATTTGCCAAATATAATAGATGTTCTTCAAAGCAAATCTTACTTCTACTTTCTTTGAAGCAGGGTCCTCGAGAAGCTGTTATTTGGCTTGCTGTACATCATAAGCGAAAAGAAGCTTTAGAAATCTTCTCCAAAGAGATTGCACCAGCTGGAACTGGCATGGGTAAATACTCAAATCACAGAATCACAGAATTTCTAGGTTGGAAGAGACCTCAAGATCATCGAGTCCAAATCTTTCTTTAGGAACTTAGTTACCTTTTCTTGTTCCTGAGCCTGACGAGCACCGAAAAACTTAATTCCATTCAGTTTCATTGTACTGATAGTAGTATAACCATAGTTCCTTTTCAGTGTATTTGTTATAGAAATGAGATGTACAGACACGTAACAAAAATAAAAATAGTAAAATGGATAGTAAAAGATAGTAAAATAGTAAAAGGAAAACATTTTTTCTATCATTTAGTTTTATTTTCCTACTCATGGTTGCACTGATACGTGACAATGCTTTTATTCTGTTTTATCATGTTATTAAAACTCAGTAATCCTATTTAGAACTCACCAAAAATAAATGTTAAGAATGGTAATCAGCTGGCAAAAATCTATCACAATGACTTTTTATAACATTGCAGTACATTAGGAGCTGTATAGTTTAAGGGTTTTATAGGTACTCTTCACCACTCAGTTATCTGATGTTACTGTAGTGTTTTTTTTAAAGATACTACTGTACTTCTAAGCTGTTTAATGTGTAGCTGCTTATGTATAGACGTCAAACTTTCAGATCTAATTAAAAGTGTTTTAATATGATACTGCAGTGAGAATGCTAATGGGCTGCATCTAATTCTTTATTCACACTGTGCATATTAGCTCCCCAGCTTAAATTCTGGTTCTGCACAATTATGTCTAACCTCAAATTAATGGCTTTAACATTTGACTTTGAATGAACATGATGTCAGGCAACCATTGCAAGATGTTTTCCATGGGCTTGAGAGAGAAAGATAAAATACCAGGATTTAATTATAAGCCAGTCTTAGTTTTAAGTATATGTAGTTTAAGTATTTGCATGAAGTTGTGAATGATGTATGCTTCTTTCGTTTATTAGGTGTCTGTTCCAAAAACTTTCATGTTTGTTTTTTGTAAATTTCATTGTGTTCTTGTAGCTTTCAAGAAAGGTTTACTATTTGATCACTTTAAGCAAACTCTTCTTTTTTTTTCCTCTCCTCTCTGTTCTCTTTCCAAGTCACATCTAAGTGTCACTACTATATCCATCTCAGTTTTAAGTAGCACATTCACATCTTGTGATTTGACTGCTGCTTATACTATAGATACTTCGCCCGTTTTTTAAACATCCATTTTAAATTTGGGCAGCTTAGTTTTGAAGATGAGAGCTCAGGTATGTTGCAGTTGCTTCTCTGTAACTTATGGAGAAATGCACTGAGGGTTTACATGAATCTTCAAAATTGAATTACTTGAGCTTAACCTGAATGTCAACTTCTATAGCACGTCTAGCATCCTGATTAATGGGGACTACTTGTTGCCTTGCAATTAAAAAATTAGTCAATGCTTTATTTTTATTGGATTCAAAATTGTATGGAACAAAGCACGTTGTGTTGCAGTTTTTAGAGTGGTATCAGGGCTGTAGATAATGTAGTATTCTTTTAAAAGCTATATTTATGGAGGCAGGGTTGATGTATGGTCACATTCTTTTTTTTTTTTCCTTCTCCCTTCTAAAGGATTGAATACAATTATGTAGAAGTAATCAGGAATATTCGTGGAGTTGATTTTAAAATATTTTGCATTTTAGAAGGTTGGCTAGCAGGTCAGCATTTACCACGGATACACACTGTTTCCACACTGTTTTCTAATGAATGAAAAGTAGTATTTTCACAGTTAGACCAAGCTACCATTTCTAAAATTTGTTAAGGATTCATAATTGAAGTAGTTTCTCCTTTGTCATTATTTATGTAGGCTATGTAACATTCCTGGAAGTAAAGATCTATTCTTTGTTTTATATATGCACAGACAATCCCTAGCAGGTATCTTTGTGAACAAGAGAAAGCTGGCTAGATTTTAAAACAAGTGCCTACTTTTAGGATCTGATGTTAATGCATATATACTTGTCTCTCCAAATTCTTAATGTGTGCCTCTTCGTTTACAAGCAACTACTGTGCAAATAAACCTTGTTTGATGTCAGAAGGTGCTAGATTTGTTAAGGTTTCCGTTTTTCTTCTCTCTGCTGTTGTCTAAATTGTCTAAAGAATGAAAAAGTCAAAAATCTGTGCTACCCAACTTGGATAGTATAGCATAGTATTATAATTGAGTTACCATAGTATGTGAACATCTATTTTTAAGGTGGCTGGCAAGCTTTCAGTTCATGTTTTCAGAACTCTTGGTGGAACAGATGTTTTTTCTGGTACCGTCAGGTTAGACAGCCTGAATGTGAGATTGTGGTGATGCTGGCTTTGTTTTGTAAATGGACAGCTTAAACTTTATAAAATATCTTGCAGCATTTGTTAACTAAAAAGTCTCCTTTACTTCATAGGACTGCTGCTAATGAGCAGTAGTGGGAAGGAGCGTATTACTGGAATTATCTGGTGCATCTGGTGATAAATAGCACTTTTGCTTGCCAGGTACAAGAATCCAACAAAATTTTTGGTCTCCTTGAAGTAAGCTACTAGTATCAGAGGGCATCAGAGATGTTTACTACAATGCTTCCAAATCCTTGATCACAAACCCATGAATAGTCAGTTTTCTGATTTGTAAAGATTAAGATTGCTTCATACAGTCAATGCTTTCAGTTGCTGTGATGTAGCAGATTTCCATACTGTTTGCACAGATAAAATACATGTGTAGAGAAGAGCCAGATTTGGGATTTAAAATGTTTAGTGGGCTGCTTGTTGATGTGGAATACTCCTAAAGCAGTGGTTTTGAAGCATCTCCTTTTGTTTGTTTGTTTTTGCTAAATCTCTCTAAAGAGAATAATAAATGCAACACTGCCAGACATTCACTAGTAGGGTGCTAATCAATGAATCATCTTCTGATGCTTAGTTTCTGACAGTGGTGTAGGCTGCCAGAACATGCTGTGAAGAGCAGAACAAGGAATGCTTGCTGCTTGAGTGTCCTAAACCAGGCAGCTCCATTAAAAAGACTTAAATTTGATCTTTTGTTGGACAGATGTACAAGCGATGCTGGGAACAGAAGCCAGAGCTCAGATTGATGTTCCCGTAGGTGAATTCTCTAACAGCAGGACCTGATGTTCATAGCTTTCCCCCCCCCCCTTTCTCCAAGCTTCTGTCCTCTGTTTCACTCAAGGTCAGGAGTGTCCACGGACAGAGGAGGACCCAGAATTCAAAACTCCTGTACCTTGAGTAAGGGCTCTGTGCACTAGCACCTGAGGCAATATGTTATATGGTGTTGTTTCACTTTCTCTTACTGGACATTAAATGAAAATAGCTGTGGATGCTGCCTCTTGTGTGTGTGCAGGATGCTTATCAGATGTGGTTTTGCACATCCCACATGGGTCTGTGTATGTATGTAGAATGAGTGACTTAATTCTCTGAAATGGTGACAGTTGAGGAGCTGCACACCAGTTGGGGCTTTAAACATGTATTTTTCTTATAAAGTACATGCTTGCACTTTAAGCAACAAAGCTCTGGGTTTCAATGATTGCCTTCCAGCTTTGTCATGGGCCCCTGAGCTCTTCTGTGTCTTCAAGGAGGACAGGTAGTGATTTTAAGAGTGATTGACTCGGGGGGTGGGCAGGGACAAACACCTTCTTCTGTAGGCGTTTTCAATGAAAAATAAAGAAACAGGAACAAATTAACCATCATAACCAGCAATAAGGGGAAAGGGGGAATTGCTGAATTGCAGGGTGATGTCACTTGAACTAAAACAATTCAATTTTTTTGAACATTTTGAGTGACTTAAGAAAACAGTATCCATTTGGTCTGTAGTAGACAAAAAGTATGGGGGGGAAAACTAGAAAAGTTTGCCTCCTCTACTTGGACTGTATCTAGTGACTGTGCAGTATGGTTTATAACTTCATTCTTCTTTCACCTCAATAGCAGTTTGGTGTTTGTTACTCTGTGATGTGTGGACAGTTGTAGAGATAATTTTAATATATACCACCTTTCATCCAGGAGTCTTTAGAAGGCTATGTAACATGACCAAAAAAGCTTTGTAGTGCAGTAACACTGCAAGGTGGTCTGTCTGCTGTTCACATGGTTTCCTGAGATAGTGGAAGGAGGCATGACCACAAAAGAACCTCAGTCAGGGTCTTTGGTTCTGCTTTCCCTGTAAAAAATGGTAGAGAGGACCTCCACTGGTACTTAAGGGGACTGGATTAGCCAAATACTCTTCATCTAGGAATGAACAGTAGAGAGAGGAGCTTTAATAGGTCAGAAAAAGGATGGGAAGTCCTGAGTTCCTTCTCCAGTCCATGAGGTGTGTTTTTTTTTTTTTTTTTTTTTTTCAGAGGAAGGCAGTGTCAAACCCAGGCTCTTAAATTTAGTGGTGTTTGTCAGCGATATCTTTTGTGATGGAATCTAGGAACGCTGTCAGTCCAGGTTGTTTCAGCCTGCTAGTCATTTCTCATGGTGCCTTGAGCTAGACCTGGTAGGTAGTTTCAGTTTGGTAATAATGCCATAATATGGGAGTTACAAATTGTAGTTAATAAAGGTATTAATTTCATTAGTGGCCAGTAATAAAAACCTAGTTTTGGTGGCTTTCACTTAGACTAAGTTTAAATCACATTGCTCAAAACTTTTTGAACTCCTTTTGCCCAATAAAATTTTCAAGGAATTTTCAGTTAACTTCTCCATCCTTGCAGGGAACAAGAGCAAGATGAAAATAAATTCTTGCTGTGATTAAAAGGCATATTGCACCAATGTTGCTGAAGAATGATCTTCATAATGCTTCACAGCAGAGACTTAAAACTGTGTGCTATATCTTGTGTCAGACATGCTTTTTAGTTGTCGTAATGAATCTTAAGCCTTTAATGTCTGCATTTATTTTATTTTGACTCATTTTTGTGACTTTGATTACTTTAAAATGTTTTTAGATATATTTTTATATATTTGTATATAGAAAGGGTAATAGAACTTAGTCCTCATAAAAGGAGATCTGTATAATTTTTGATCAGTTTGGGATTGCTGTTTATTATTTTTTCCCCTTTATGGTAGATTTCTATTTCAGAAAATCAGTAGGAAGACAACTGTCCCAAAGCAGTGTGCTGTTTTGAAATTCCCTGTTTCTTATGAACTCTCATTCTCAATGAGAATCAGAAAAGAAAAATAAAGGAATATTTTTTTAATGTGTTGGAATGCTTGGAATATGGCTGAAGCATGTGTGGTTTTCTGCTCTGCAATATATAGAAGGCGTTAGATCTGCAAGAGAGAAGTTTGGTAAGGTGGCATTAAAAAAATAACAAGCTTACATAATAAAGAAAACAAGGATTTTTATAGCAATCTTACAACTTTTTTTTTTTTTTACTAATGTGTTTTAAATTTTCATTGTTTTTATTGAATCCACTGAGGCACATGAGCGTACTTGCACAGTGCTAACTGTTCTAAAGTACAAATATCTAGTTCATATTATTCAAATTGCAGATGAGATTCTTAAGCCTAGAGAAGAATCTGAAGTAACTGTATATAGACATGCCATACATTAGAGTGATTTGTTGTTTATTTTCTGTTTGGGATGGAACGCTTTCACTGTAAACTTCTCTTGAGCCTGGTATTTAGTTTGCCAGTTCAAACACTTAATCAGTTCTCATTTGGATTATGCACATTTAAAAGGCTTGAAGTGATACTTACTATTAAAAGAAAACAATCTTATCTTTTTTACAAGTAGCACCCGAAATTGCTAAACTTCCAATTGGTGAAATAATGCTTTCAGTTTACTAGGTTTTATTTCTCAGTACATTGAAAATTGATGTTTCTTCAACAATAATAGCAATTTTGTTTGATTTTTAATGCACATAGTCTTCTGAAAAATAAGTTTGTCTTTAATGTTGAGCCTTAATAGCAGGGTTTTAGAGCTGTTTTCTTGTTCTATGTTTTATCCTTTGCAGTGAAGAATCTGAGATGCATAGGCTCAGATTTTTAAGTCAGTAGTAGCCTCTGGGAGTTCAGCACGGTCCTGCATAGCCCAGTCTATGGAAATGCATCCTCACTTCATAAGAGGCAGTTGGCAGAGACCAGGCTTGTACTGTTCAGTGAAAGTACTGGCAAAAATCACATAAGGTCCAATCAGCCTTTTGGTTAGCATTTAAACAGTTTCTTTTGTTACAGTGTATTTTATATTGTATTTTTTTTTTTGTATAGATCATTGTGAAAAAAGCCTGGTGTACAAGAGGCTTAAGAAGAGCCTTGATGAGGGAAACTGTCATTTATAGTTTAATAGTTCAGTAGCTAAGAAATGTTTTATTAATAGCTAAAATCATGTGCTGACCCTTATTTCACATTAAAATGACCGGAGTTTGACACTAAGATGACAGCTGGTTAATACAGCTTGAGATTTTAAAGTGCTTGAGTGTATGTAAATATTATGACTGATCTCATAAGTGTGTTGGAAGATACTTCAAGAAATGTCCTGGTCCTAGCGGTTTATTACAGGCCCTGTTTTTTTTTGTTTGAGAATAACATTGCAGAAGATAGTGTATCTGCTGTATTCAGTGGACACAGAATAATTAGAATGTATAATTGACCACATTGCAGAAGTACGTATTTTGTACTTAACTATATTGTAGGAACAGTTGAGTTACAAATATATGCCACATACATAATTCCTTAGAATATGGGGTAAATGCATTTAATAAGCTTTCGGTTGAACTAATTGAATCACCAGAAAAATGAGGGACAAACAGTTTAAGGTCAAAAAATGCAAGTTGGTGAACACGAGACAAGATTGTCTTCTAGAACTCAGTGAAGCTTCAAAGAAAGAAGTGTCACCTTTCACATTTAAACTACTTTTAAAGCTTTTAAACTTCCACTAGTCAGACCATTTTATTGCTTTTTACTCAAAACATTTTACAAAAAATGTCATGCAGTATAGCATCTTTCTTTCATATGCTGTGTAATGTTCTTTTCTGTTGAAAAGTCCACAGAATTGTGCAGAATTGTATTTTTGACAAGAGTAGAGGATAAAAAGAAATAAGAAACAAAAATTAGGTGTGGCCTTTTAAGGTAGGATTTGAATAGGACAGAACTACTAAAGAGGGCAAAATAATAAGGCTATCCTGCCATCAGAAAATCCAGTGGGGAATTACGAGAGCTGTAATTAATGAAGCTTGTTTTGCTGCAGATTTCTCTCTCTAATTGCAGGTTGCAACAGAAATTTTTCCTGCCGTGGGTGTCTTACAGGCGTCATATCTCTGGCATGCATTTAGAATATCTTAGAACGTGGCTGTTATACATGTTGAAATAGGTGTTCCTTTGGGCCTGTGTTAAGCATTCATTATTGCCATGGCCGGTTTTCAGTGGATCCACTCCCGCAAATGCTTGCATGAAAACTAGAGGTGGTGTAGGGGAAGAGAGAAGAACATGTGACAAACAATGAGGAAGGTGGCCACAGATAGTTGTAATTCTTGTAAGTCATGGCATTTGTTTTGTGATACCAGTGTTCATGAAATTAGTTGGAAACTTGCTGTCTTCAAACACATGAGCTTTAAAAGTATTGGTATTTGCAAGGCAATCCTTCTGTAAGTTCTGTTGGGTGAGAAACTAAACACAGTGGCAGATGAGGAGTGAAAACATGTACAGGGGATCAGAAACGGTGGAATTATTGTATTAGGAAGTATATCTTAAGTGGACTTCACCTCGTGTTCCCTACATGCTCATCTGTCAGCATACTGCTGCTGAATCACATAGGGGTGGAGAAGGAGCGTTAGTATACTTTGACATACTCAAGGTTCTTCAGATTTGGAAGAAACTGTCCATTGGGCACAAAATTTAGCTTGCAGGTATGCTGGAGAATCATGAACACAAAAGAAAAACGTTGATAAATATAAAATATGTATGGGTACACAGGGAGGATGACTTTTTTCCTACTGTAGTTGGGCTGAAAAATCATAAAATTGAACATGGGCTAAGAAGAAGGAGTCAAAGTGAAAAGACATGGTAATACTGTAAAGATTTACACGGATCAACAGAAGAGCAGGATCTGTTGAATAATAATTGATTATTTATAGATCCAAACCTTTTTAAGCACTGATACCCAAAGGAAGGGTACTAAACTAGTATTTAGTCACCTAGAAAGAAGTAAACTTAGTGGACGTAGTGCCAGACACTTCTCCAATCATGCCATATATTTAGGAGTTAATGAAATCAGTGGAAATTAAGTGGCATGATCTCCAATACTGACTCACTGCTTTTAAATGTCCAGTCACCTGAGGAATTGGCAGTGTCAGGTTAGGTGCTCAGGCATGTGAGCGAAAATGCTCCTGGGTGTGGCAAGCTACCTGATCAGACTCTTGAGGCAAAATAAATATCATATTCAGTATGACAATTATACCAGGCAAATTCTATACCTACAGATGAACATGAACAGAATATAGATGGATTAAAAAAGTCTCCAACTGTTTTGTGAACTGAAAGGCATTCAGCTCCTTTTTGATGTGAATTTTGTGCTGTTCTGAGGCACAGAAGCTGACAGCCAGATTGTGATGGTGAGTTGTTGGTCAGCTTCAAGTGAAAGGTCTTGTTCAAGTGGATGACTGGAGGCAGATAGGATGACACCATGCTTAGCGATACCTTATCTGCCACCAGATATTTGCCTTGAGGGACTAATGAATGGGGTTCCGATAACAGAAGGTGCTCATGTAAAGTTTCTGGGAAAGGAGATCAACAACTTCAATTTAGCTGAAGATCTTATCTACTTGATGGTGCAGCCTGATGGATGTTCTCTACAAGTATGGCAAATTAGTCATACTTCATTTTATTTGAGATAGACCTTCCTCCAGAAAGGAAGGAGGGGAGAGCATCTGCACAGATGCTTAAGTAACCAACCAAGCAGGTATGAAGTGCAGCACAAGTAGATCTTTTTTTTTTTTTTTTTTTCCCAACTGGAGAGTGTCTTGTGACAACAGTTGATCTGAGGAATTTTTAAGTAACTCAGGAGAAAAATGTATGGCCACAGCAGTAAATCTGCTCTTACAGAGTTATGCTTAAACTTCCATTGCCTTCTTTCAGTCTTATTTGAGAAACATGATAGGTATCAAAGCCCTTAGATGCAGGTGAGGTTTTGAGCTCTAGTGCGATCTGTTTACAGAAATAACAAATCACCAGTCACAGGCCATGATCAATTTAAGATTTGTTTCCTCTTCTTTTGTCTGAAGAGAAGTGGAAGAGGTGTTGCATATATACACATACACCCCTATGTAGGGAAAAAAACAAAATTATATATGCTCCCAACTTAGTTACACTAACATGAACAATGAATTGAATAATTGTAAGGTAGAAATGAATAAAGTTGTTGTAGCTTTGCTCTGAAATTGCATTTATGTGCAGAGGTAGCTGTAATGTGTTTACAGAGGAATCTGCTGTAACAGAAGCTTTTGTGCTGCAGAAGTTTGCAAGACTAATAATAGCAAGTAGCAGTACAAGGTTATTGTAGCCTCAAAGTGTGAGTAGTCCATGTTTTTAGGTGGATCACTTCCTTATTAGTTTTTAGAGAACTGTTTCATTGTAGAAGCCGAATTCCGTTGTATGAGAGCAGGCAAGTGAACAATTTTCTTTGAAAGCTTTCACGAAGCTGAAATATATTTTGGAGCAAAATCTGGTACCCTTAATGAGCAGTTCAGCTGCCTAGCAGGAAGTGAGCCATGTGACTATCCACAGATAATTTAAATTAACTTTCTGAACCTATGTTCAACATGACCTTACCATATTCCGCCTCCTCCCTCGACAACCTAAATAAACAAATTAGGAGCATAAGTCCATCAGTAAATTAACCCAGTTAGTTTTTAATGTTGAGTGGCTATTTTCTGCTTGAAAGAGCATAAAGGTAATATGTGTAGGGCTGAATCTTCCCTGTGTCATTTAACATTATGTAACTGTAACGTAAGGGGTTAGTTCCTATTCTGACTACTGGTGTGTTCTTTGCAGCAGAACTTTAGGTAGAGAGGTGGTTATTTGTGGCTTTTTTTGATAGAGACTGTGCTAAAAAAATGGTAAGTTTTTTTTTTTTTGAGGGAGAGAGGGGAGTCGATACTAACACCCAATCCCTTCAGATTGTTCTCATATATCACCTCCTAAAGCTTGCTGCGTTTTTTTTGTTTTGCTTTTATTTCCAGCCTCTAGCTGTGAAGATAGTTCACAAGATAACCATATTTCACTAACTCTAGTTGTAATGTGCAAGTACTGCAGTAGCACACTGGCCAAGCTTGCAGAGCTACTATGGACTAGCTTCAGGCAAGAGATCTCTTCTGAAACTTTAAGACCTACATACTGTAATCAACCATCCCCAAATCAGTTGTTCAAATGTGCACTGACTTTAATTTTTGATGTATCAAAATATGTCTCTGATTTGTAGAACAGCGCAGTCAAGGTAAGGGCTATGTGATTGCATGTCTTTCCATAGGCTTCAGTAACGGATCTTATTAAACACTATTTCAGGGAAATCATTCATCTGGTGAATGTGGATATGGCTAGATTCTCTATTCTGGACCTATGCTGTGTTGCACCAACCAGTGCCACCACTGTTATATGTCTGTATTACCATGGCACTGAAACCAAGCTAAGGCAGCTTGCTGAGAGGTGGAGGTTATTGGTGCAAGTTTAGAACCCCAACAGCATGATTACATGGCATTTGGTCTGTTTGGAGCACAGGTGGAGAGAATTCACACCTGAAAGAAGCATGAAGCAAAGTGAACCTGTGTTAGCCAGGATTAAGCTGGGTAAATGCACTATGTGGGTGTTAATTCCTACATTTACCATACTCACTTTACCATTTCCTTCCCCTGCAGTTCTGTATGGATTTCTGATGTATCATGTATGCATATTGTTTGTGCCAGACAGAAGGGCCAGAAGCTATACTAGGGAGAGCAGAACTGTTTCTTTCAGAAATAGTGATGTGTTAGGTAAATCTGGCAACCTGATGTTGAGAATAGATGAGTTTGACCAACATATGATCCTAGATTTGCAGTAAATCAGTAACGTCTTAAGCTCCAAAATTGCCTATGTATTAAAGAGACAATGGGATTTAGAATACAGAGTACTGTAAAACCAGCTACATTAGCCAGTGAAAATGCTTGAGAGATGCGTCTAAAATAGTAAATCTAATAAAACTGTACTAAGCAAGTATATGGATTGGGTCAGAGTTGTTTCTCCGCTTTCTTTAAAAGTGAACAAAAAACCATCACTACCTCCTCCAACCCCCAGACTGTTGTACTTCTACCAAATGCAGACTACCTGACTGACATTGGCATTAAAAAAAAAAAAAAAAGGGCGGAAAATCTTCATTTGGTTCTTCCAAAATAGTTTGATTTGACCTTTTGAAACATGTATTTTTATTTTAAGTCACAGTAGTTTTTACACATTTTGCCCTTTTCACTGCTGTATAAAATGTTTGGCTGTTTTAATTTGATACCATTTGTAACTTGCCAGATGTTGTCTAGTATTTATTAAATCTGCATTATAGGAATAATTCAAATTATGTTAAGCTATAAGCTTTGGTATTCTCAAAATGTTTCTAACAGTTATTTTTGTGAATTTATTTTCAATTTCCAGCACCCGGCCTCACTGGAATAGTTGGAGGGCGCCCTAGAGTGTAAGTGATTTTTTTAATTTTAAATCAAAGTCTTGCTTTCTTAATACTGAAATTTAAGGAATTTCTGCATTTCTTGGACTTTCCTAATTGTTTAGAAAATGATTGCTAATCATGGCCAAATAGCTTTTAAGTTTCCAAGTGTTTGCCAGGTATATGAATAACTGAAAGATAAATGACCTGGTATTTTTATTGATTTCTGATAAAATGCATCTATAATTCTTGTTTTGTGTGTCTAGGTCTCCAGTTTTGAAGCCATTTTTCTTCCATTATCCAAAAAGTGATGTCCAGGTAAGACTTACTACTTTTTAAAGCCTGCTCTGTTTTTTTTGAAGCCATTTGAAAAAAAATATGCTGACTTTGGCATTTTTTTCAGCAACTTTGAGTCGTGAAACTGCAAAATATAATGATAACATTGAAAAATATCTTTCCAGATCTCCCAGAGTGTTATTCGCACAATATTTAGAACAGTTGAACTTGCCAACCTTGCATTGTAATTGATGCAACTCTACTCTTCGTATGTGCTACTGGAAATAGCTGTTAAACTCAGTGATCTTCCTCCAATTAACACAGATTTTATCAACAGAGTTGGCTGAACCTTTTCCTTCTGACTACCCTGTCTATAAAAATGGAAGTAGACTTCTGTAATTTTACACTTTCTCCAATATAAGTAGAAGTCTGAAACACTAATGTGCTGTTGTGATGAGTATCATGGAGAAGCCTGTGAATGAGATCTATCTGTGACCATATTCAGTTCATAAGAATGTTTTTTTTCAGCCTGAAACACTGTGGTTTGGATGATTGCAATCCTAGGTGAGAAAGTACAGTGTAAGAGGAAACATTAAGCTAGAGCCGTACTTCTTTTCCATTATGCTTGTACCTGTGTGTAGTTTTAAGGCTTCAAGATAAAGCAGAGGCAGAAACTGGCTTTACTGAAAATACAAAATGTTTGGATTTGTAAATGTCAGTCCCTCTTTTTCTGAATATCATCCGACAATTCAGTAAATTAAATTAAGTATTTTAATTGGAGACTGCAGGCAAAAATGCATTATATGCCCTTCCTTTTCGGAGGCTTTTAACTGACTTTCAGTTACTGCGTACATATTTATGCTAAGGCATCCTAATAATTGATGCAAGAACTTTCTCACTCATTCACTTAATTGAAAAATTGACCAAAGGACAGAATGTTGTTCTGTGTTAGACAGCAACAGACCCACAAAGATCATCTAGTCCAACATCCTGACCACTTCAGGGCTAACCAGACGTTGAAGCATGTTACTGAGGGCATTATCCCAATGCCTCTCAAACAGTGACAGGAACAGGACATCAACCACCTCTCTAGGAAGTCTGTTCCAGTGTTTGGCCACCCTCATGGTAAAGAATTTTTTCCTAATACCTGGCCAGAACCTTCCTGGTGCAGATTTGTGAAGTTCAAGCACTTGTCATTTTTATGGTGGTTTATGTTTTGCTTTATATGAATGGCTTGTCTTTGCCAAGTTTAATATGTAATTATCTTCATGGAAGTTTAGCCTGCTGTTTTGTTTATCAAACTAAATGTAAAATTATTAATTAGCACTGTGTTCCAGACTTAGTAAAATGCCTGCTGAGATTAAATAGTAACCTAATTCAGCAGGGGAAGAAAGTGGTGTCTCTTACTCTTATTCCATACAGAAAATCAAATTCCTTGCTCTAAGTAACTAATCTGATGAACACACTGATATGCTAGTAAAAAAAATTTGTGACGTACTGCTGTTGAAGTGCAGCAAAGGTTATGTAAAAGCGTGGTGTAAGTGATTCAAGTCCTTGGTTCAAAGTTTTAGCTGGGTATTAACAGCAAAAGTCTAGCTAGAGATTACAGAGCAAATAAGGTATGAATTAACTGCTTTTCTAGATTGGAATTTCTATTGAAGTAACCTAGTATCTGACCTAAAACCAAAAATGCCACGTAAGGAGATTTTCAGATATGTTAATGTTGTCACAATAGGCTCTTTTGTTTTGTGTTTGATAACACTTTTCTGGATTTCAGGTTGGATTCAATATCACATTTGTTGTGTGTTGTTTTCACTGCTCTTATGCAATTGCCCCAATTTTACCATAGCTCACTAGTGGTTTTCCAGTGAAAGCAGTAGTTATTTTCTAAGTGTGCTTTTTTCTTGTTTAAAATGTAACCTAGAACTTTCACTGGGAAGAAGAATCCTAGCAAGCCTACTGAAGGCAAGAACTTTTCTGAAATACTTATTTTTATCTTCTCCTTGGATAAGCACTGGAGGCCTTTGTTGCTGTGTTCTTTCATAAGTTGTTCTCAGACTGCTGAGCAAAATGATCTTACATTTGCTGAGGACTGAGAACAAATGGTAATAACTGCTGCAGCCAAGTTGGTATACACTAGTTCACTGTAGCAGTGTAACATGACTGTATGTCTAAGTACTTACCACTGGACATCCTTCAATGCAGATGAAATAGATGCAGTTAATTTTTCTACGTTATTGTGCTGTATGACGTAACCAAAGGAACCTTTGCTTGCAATGTGTGTGAATTGCCCAATCACCTAACGAAATACACTTCAGGCTCTATTTTTTCAGACTACTTGGTGTTGAGGAAGAAGAGTTCCTCTTAGCTTAGGGATATGGTTTAGTGAGGACTGTAGTGTTAGGTCAGAGGTTGGACTCGATGATCTTGAGGTCTCTTCCAACCTAGAGATTCTGTGATTCTGTGATTCTTTTGTATTCTGTTCATGCAAGATGAACAGCATAGCGTTTTTTAGTTCATAGTGTCATCTCAACATAAAAATAAAACACCCATTATTAATTTGTTTCTGATGCTACCTATTCACCCATATTTCTGACTGATAGAGGTCATACCTGCTTGATGATGCAGGGTTGAGAAATCTCCCTTGTTAGGAAATGAAGGAGAAAAGTTATTTCTTCAGTGTGGAGGTGTAGGAATAGATTTTGAAGGGGAAAAATGTTGGACCATGGCAGTCACAGAAATAAAATGTACAAAGCTAAATTACCCAAGACTTTATAAATATTGTATCAGATGGACTTACCAGAGCTAGAGGTGAATGCCATAACTATTCAGCCATTGTATGTGTTCCCTTACAGAATCACTTTAGTTTTTTCCTTACAACAGAGACAACAGCATACAGAACAGTCACTTTACCATATTAAAGTACATTTCTTAATCTTTTTTTGATCTACTACAGCAATATGTTAAATTTATTCTATTATGAAAGCACATGATTTTTACGATTTCTTCCTTGTGCAAATATATTTTTAAGATGAGAATGGATCATTATTGTTTTTACTTTTTAAAAAGCAGGAGTAAAACCTTATCTACAAAGCTGTTACTAAAAATGTGCTAGATAATATTTCATTAGAAAAATGTTTTATTTGTGTGTTGCATTGGATTTCTGTGTAATTCGACAAATTGGAAATGGGTATTTTTTCCAGATCAGCTTGTTTTTAAATGGTCAGCATGTTGAGACATTTGAGGAAGATCTCACATTTACATCAGATGAACCTGTTCCCTATAATCCACCCAAGATTGACAGTGAATTGAAAGGTATGTTCATCTTCTCTTTTTCAATGTATCATTTGCAGTCTTTGTCCTATAAAATCATGTACTAAATTTTGTCCATGAAATATATTTTACCTTATAATGTGCATTTTAATTCGTTTTGCAAAACACTTAAGAAAAGTAGTTTAGGAAGGATGAAGATTAGCATCAAGCAATATAAAATGTATTTGAGGCTATAACAGGGCTAACAACTAATTAACAAGTAAATTGTTAATTAAAAACAAACAAAAAAAGCACCAAAGCCATAGACCCAAGAAAACACTTGAATGCTACTTGAAATTGAAACATTGCTTCGGAGTACACAGCAAATTTTGTTAATCCAGGACATAGTTGATCTTCTCTTAGATCAATATACTTGTGTTCAGAATGGAGGGTAGACATACAGAACCTTGTAATTTGGGTAAATAAATTCAGATATATTACATAAGTCAGGCATTATAAAAATGAACGAGAATGGGACCATCTGGAAATAATAACTTGAAAACGTATTAGAATAATGATCCCTTATGATCGGTCCTAATTGACTTTTCTAATCAATTTCTCTAAAGAAAGAAAGGAAAAAACTTGAAGGGTAAACCAATGAGCTGAAATGAGCAGGTGAGAATGTCTGCAACAAAAAGGATGTGTTCACTCTGAGTTGTTCATAGAAGTTAAGTATTAGGTAGTTTAAGAATTGCAGACACTTAGACATTTAAGATTTTCCATATCCTTTCTAATGTCAGAGCTAGATACTATATTTCCTAAAATTATAGCAGACTTCTTAATAAAGATTCTGGCTGGACAAAAAGGGAACTGTTACTCCTTCTCATCAGAGAAATTACATAATTAATTTAAAGCTCTGAATAGACAGTTTCAAACCTAAATCAGTTGACTTAAAATAAAGATTTATTTTTCTAAATACTTAAATATATTAATATTGAAAGTAATTTAGGTATTTGACTATGTGTATACTCAAAAAATACATATTTTCTAAAAGAATTATATCGTAGCATTTTGGTGCATTCATATAATTTATTCTCTATTCCAGATGAGTAGTATTTCTCAAAACTGTTATAGAATTGATAACTGTGACTTAGTTGGGGGTGTTCTGTATCATGTGGAGAATTTTTCAAATACATGTGTGGCTGTTTATTGCAATTTGAAAGTCACTGATACTGAATGCCTGTCTGCAGCGTGAGTTCTTTCTCTCCTGATGCGTGATCTTTTCACGCATCACTTCATTGAAGTTTTTGTGTATCCACAAATAATTGTAGGTCTTCAGTATGTTTTCAGCTCTTGATTATTTCTGTTGCAAATCAAAGTTTTTAGCGAAATCTCTATCTGGGACTCCAGTGAGGGCAGAGTAACATCAGACTGGGTGAGTTAAGGAGTAGGAAGTCACTGCTGTGTTTAACAGAAGGTTAACAAAGTTCCTGATTATTTTTTTTTTCATTTTTTATTTCAAGGCAACTGCATTGCTAAATATTGGAGAAACAAACAGTTCTGACTCCTTGTTGCTCTCAAATGCCTTCTTACCATTCAAGTTACCTCTCTGAGGTGCCTGACATCAGCATTTAAGTACTGAATTCTTCAAGCTTTATTCAGGCAAAACTCCTGTTTTGAGGGTCAGCAGAGCTCTGATTCGCCTGAGAAAGACCTCTAAACTTTTGCCCTTAGTTGTAAATAGAAATGTTTTCTGCCTGTGACAAAGTACTTACCTACTTATGTGGCTTAACGCATGGACAACATGCATGAGAAATAGACAGATGGGTTAGACTGTGAGAGAAGTAACTTCTGCTAAAACATTTTGTCAGCATTTAGTAAGGATGGAAGTATTTTCCTTGGTTTTGTGGTTATCTCAAGTGTGAGGGACTGTTAGTTGTCTTTGAACAGATAAGAGAAATATGCGAAAATGGATTTCAAAAATGCTGCTAGATGTGGTTCTGGGAGGGCGGAATTTGAAATTACCGTTTGCCCTAGCTTCGAAGAGAATTCTTCTGTAGATTTAAGATGTTTATTAAAAGAAAACAATTTCCTGATAAACAGATCATGGAGGATAAATCAATTAGGATAATAATAAATGAGAACACCAGAACACTATCTTGAACTAGTTTTGTTTAAATGGAGGCTGTCAAAGACTGTGTGAAATGTTGATGACTTCTACATCTTACATAGTTTGAACGCCATCACATTTCAGCCTTTGAAGAAACACTTTTTGTTTGAATTACGGATTGAATAAAATTATTTAAAATATATATCTGTGGTATACAGAGTATGGTAGGCTTGTTCAAAATAAGGAATGAGCCTTAAGTGGACTCTTTCAGATCCTCTTTTGATGTAGATGTTTAATCATAAATAATATTTCTCGGTTGAATAAATACACCCTTTAGTATTACCTGGCAAGCTTCATTGCACACTTCTGCTTGCTTTTTTCATGGAAGTGAGTATGGAAAATATTGAGCATTGCGCTCTTAACAAACCTCTTACGTTAACTCATTTATTGTATATTGTTACCATTTCAATGATTCTTTGCTGGTAATACATGAAACTTATGCTAGACTAAGCTATAATCACTTTCAGCTCGTGTGAGCATTCAGTAATTCTCTGTAGACAGAGTGGAATTGAAGGTGGTGACTGTTTGCCTGAGGCTGGTTTTACATCGTTAGCTGCCACAGTTCACAAAGTGCACATTTACCCATGCCTTAATAGTAGGTACACTTTAAATTGAACTTACCACTGTGTTAAACTTAAGTATTATTCAAACACTCATCGGTATCTTGAGGATGAATTTAAATTAACAGGTGTTGTTACACTGGTGAATACTTCTCAATGTGCCTCTAGCCAGTACTCCATATGTGGCACACCTACAGCATAACATCTTAGTATTGGGTCTTTTACTCTCTAAAATTAAACGAACAAACAGCAGTTGTTTGCTATTCTCAGCAGAAGCAGTAATGATACAGACAAGGAAGACTGACGGATTTTCAAATTGCATTGACAGACAATTACAGACAATTGAAGGTTATCCAGCGTATTTGATTTTCAAGACCATCGTTTCACTTCCTTGAAGTTTGAGTTTTTAACGCATTAGACTGAAAATGTGCTAACTGTGTGCCTTGGGCTAAATTTTCCTTTTTTAAACAAACAAACAAACAAAACCAAAACAAAACAGATAAAAGTTTTAGATGTTTGTCAGTTGCTTCTTGTGGCTGCTACCAACAGTTGTTTCACCAGAAACTGTGACAGAAAGCAGGAAGAATGCCACTTCTGTTGCATGAATGTTCACTCTAATGGGAATTCTATGTGCAAGGGTGTAGAATGTGTTACAGATATTGGCACAGGGGTGCCAGGAGAGCTGATATATCCAGAAGGAAGTTGGATCAGAAGCAAAGCAAGTTGGAAATGCCTGGATTCTCTCTGCTTTTATACATACATATATATATATATATAAATAATATATATATATAAATAAATATATAAAAAATATATAAAATATTAAAACCTACACTTCAAGTTTCAGTATTTGAATATATACTGAGAATAACTGAATAACTGAGAATATATGAGAATAACTGAAACTTGGTAGCAAGGTAAGCACTTCACCTCTCTTCTTTAGAGAACAGAAGCTAGGTGGTGGCAGCCTACTAGTTACTAATCAAGAATTGCAAGGGGTCTGTAAGTGTGTAACTAAACCATCAAACCTTGTTTAAGGTTTCAACAGGGTTGAATTTCTGGATTTGTGCATGAGTAGGATTGCTTTATTTTCTGATGTATAAATGGATAAAAATAACACCTTGTGTTCAGTAAAATACAATGATACTCAATCTTCATGAAGATTTGAAAATCTAATGTTCCAGACAAGTTTAAAAAAATAAAAATTCAAGACTGCTTTCCTAGTGTATGCATTTATGACCATGAAATACCTTTTCTTATATAACACTATGATATTTACAAAATTAGCTATTTGAGAAATAAATTTTCATCTATGCAACTGAATAATCCCCCTTCATAGCAGCACGTATGAAAGTGAGAGAGACATTGTCTTGAAATGGTCTTTTAAGTTAGGACACTTTTCTACACACAACTAATTATCAAGACATCAGTAGCTTCATGTGTTTTCCATCTGTACTGGAAGCAGAGAGATTTGTGTGTTAACAGTTGTAAGCTAGTCAATAAATAAGTAGCTGCTAAGCCACCTTCGTGGATACCACACTGTTAAAATGGAGATGAATTTTCATATTCAAGAGTGGTGGAAGGGGGATGCATGGCACAATATTCAGCTGTATAAAGGTAAAAGGGATTTAGATGAAAGGTCAAAAATGATCAATTTTTGTAATTTTCACCCTAGCTTCACAACTTGTCCTATAGGTGTTCCAGTAGGAAGAAAGCTTTTAATTTTTTTTTCTCAAGAAAATACTACAAACAATGCAGAATGCCAACACTTTAAAGGCAATTACTTCAAAATGTACCATTATTTGTAGCTATCATTAATATGCCTTTTTTTTTTTTTTATATTGTATAGATCTGCCAAGTGGTCCCCATACTTACCGCTTAGAAGATCTTGCCTATACTAGAAGTGGAGACAAAGGCAACTCTGCAAACATAGGTATTTTGCTTTATCTTTCTTTCTAAAGTGATGTAAGACTTCCAAATAAGAGTTAGGCATCAAGTGATCTTCTTAATTTTTGGGAAATCTCTTAGAGAACTTGATTATTTTATTGCCTCGGTACTCAAAGAAAATGTAATCCATATAAAACAAGGATCTTAATGATGAAATATCTGTAGGTCTATGTTCAGTAACTGTTTGAAATCTGGGGTATTAAATAATATCTTTATCATACTCCAAAGCTTTGTTTAGGGTTGCAAAGATCAAGCATCCCAAAGTTAGGAGATGCCTTTTTTTTTTTTTTTTTAAGGTTTCCTTTACATGTTAGTTGCTGCTGCTTCCTGTATCTGTTATGTAATGCAATCTCTTGGTTGTCTGAACATGTGTAATATCTCTACATGTGAAGTTTATAACATGTATATGGCTAAAACATCAATAGTGTTAGGAAATAGCAAAGTTGTTCTTGCATGTAAGAGAATGTTTAATTAAGTTGTTAATCCAAATGGTGTATTTCAGTATGAAGTCTTTACATTTGATTGTGGTGCTTCTTGCATTATTTAATAATTCCTTCTATTCCTTACTTCTGCATGCAACAATTGGCTCTCTTACTTGTTGGAAGATGAGAGCGTGTGGTGTTCAAAGCTCAGTATGAATTAAAAGGTGCGTTTGGGATTTGATTTGCTATCAGCTGTCATGCTAAAAACTGATGGTTTGTTCATTTATATTTGAGGAATACAGTTCTCTTGTCCTTGTTTTTGAAACCTTTGTTGGTTGAAGAATAAAAGATTTGGTTTTTTGTTCAATTTGTAGTTGACCATTATTGTAGTATATCATCTGCAAATCATAAACGATGCATACATTGCTAACAGACTTCCCCAGATATAAAGAAACTAATCCTTTATTAAAGAACAACAGCAAACTTGACCTATGAGATGAAATTAACTTGGAAGTTCTCAGATAAAAAGATCTGTGACGCAAATCTGCTTTCATGATCGTGCTGTGGAACCTTGGCTTCAACATACAGTTATCTGAAGCTTATCAAAGCATACTTACAGCAATAAAAACTTAATTATAATTTCTTGCACTTAATCAGTAGTGGGGCAAGAACCAAAGCTTCAGTCGCCATGCTCACAGCTGATCAGATTATGCCTTGTTACGGTTAATCGCAATTACTTTTCGAAATCACACAAGCCATTTAGGGGAAGAGAACTGCACGTGGGTTGTTCATTGGTATCTTGTTGGTTTTTCTTCAGGTGTTTTCCAGTGGCTGGGACCACTTGCATCCAGAAAAATAATGGTTAATATCATGTAGTCTTGGAGCCTTCTTCCATATCATGCTCCTCACAATCTCTCTGCTGACAGAGGGAAAGCTGTCGTGCTACTTTATTCAGGAGCTCATTAAAGAGGATCCATATATACAGTTCCAATTGAGAGGATGACTTCAAGTCAGTTTTGAAAGGATAATTTCAATTTGGTTTCAGTAGCTCATATTCTAACTCATGCTAATCATACCTAACAGGTGTCATAGCACGGCATCCCCTCTACTATCCATACCTAAAGAAAACTTTAACTGCTCAAGCCCTGGAGAACTACTTCCAACACCTTTTAGAGCGAGAAAAACCTGAAGAAGAACTAGTAACAAGGTGAGTAGCTAGCTGTGCAGTTCAGTTGTGAAATAAATACATGATGGTATCAGAAATTATTTTAAAGGATATTAACTTAAGTTTTGCAAACCTGTGTATATTTAACATCTAAGTGTCTTCCTTTGCATTGTTTTTAAATAACAACCTGAGGGGTAGTCATGGGAAAAGAAAATGAATTCAGTTCCCTCCTGAAGTTGGACAAAGGGAGTAAATCAGTTCATTTCACATTTTGCATCCTAATCCTCTGCCAGTAGACAGCATACGTAACATTTTTGTTTTCATGCTACCGTGGGATGATGCTCAGATCTTTTCTGGGGACTGACAAGTAAAACATACTTATGTTCTTGTAGAATGAGGTAATAGTGTTTATCTGTATATGTCCAGTAAAAGTCAACAGGTTTTAACTTTGGTGTCTCATTAAAAACAAACAAGAACTTTGTTCTAATAAACTCTCCAGTCTTCTAAAACCTGTTTTGGTATAGAGTCAATTACTCTGCAACAATGGACATTCTGCCAAAATCATGTATTTCTGTAGGTGCTGGGAAACTATTAAGTGTCTTTTTGCTTGTTCAGAGCTTGAGTCAGAAGGGTGCATCTCAAAGTTCAGAGTGTGGTGCTATTTTAATTTTTGATTTTGTTAGTTGTGCTGTTCTTTCTCTTGATAAGCAAATCAATGCACTTGATGCACTTGCCCACTGTTTCATAAGTGCTAACAAATCTATGGATCTAGTGAATTCTAATATCAAGAAAGAATTGAATTTCCTCTGAAACAGAGTGGAGATAGGAGAAAAAAAGTTAGGCCTCCTAATTATACATATAGAAATTGATACATTATGGTTCCTTAATGCTGTTTATGTTCATAAATAAAAGTTGAAATTTGCTGTGTCTGGGTAAAGCCAATTGATTTTGATTAATTAATTAATTAATCTGTTCCTGGTTTTGGCTTCCTTTAATGATGTGATAATGGAGTTCTGTGAGTGAATTGAAAAACTACTGGGGTGCTGAGGGGGGGAATAGATTCTTATGTGGAAATGTTTAGAACTATGATTATGCTCACGTGCTTCAGTCTCTGTAGTTGCTTTTGAGTTATTTATTTTTAGTTTTTACTGTCATAAAAAAGCCTATCCTATTCTTTCAGCAGTTAATCAGAGTTTTTCTGGTGCATAGCAGTGACGTGCAAGCTCAACATGAAAAGTTAGACTAATCTAAGTGAAGCTAAGGAACAGAGTTGAATGCAGACAGAAATTGGCTTTAAATTTAGAAAAGGATAACAGTCTTGAATTCTGCGAATGCACATACAAGTCTTCTGACAGGTACTGCCTTTAAAAATAACGTCAATGCTACAGTAAGGTGCAGGGTAGCCACAAGATCATGTGAAAGATTTTTTTTTTTTTTTTTAATGCATGTGAAAGACTTTTTCTTTAGGCATTTTGCCCTCTCTCTTTCTGAGACTAGGTTATATGTGGTGTTGCATATACGAGTCTTTAGAAATGGAGAGGTGGTCATTCTAAAGAAGTACTAGAGAGTGAATATGATTGGAGAAGGGAAAGTTCTTCAATAGATAAAACTTGACTAGTTTATAGCATTTGCCATACTGATAACTTGCTCATCTCTTATCAGCACTGGAATTATACACAGCTTTCATCCTCAATTCTGCAGTTACATATTTCCATTATATAGGGCTGTATCTCTATTAAAACTTCTCACAGATACACTTCTTTTTGAGGATTTTTGAAGAAACAGAAAAGAAACTTTTCATTTCTGGTCTCAGGTTAGTTATTTAAGAAGGATTGTCCATCTATCATGGGAGAACTTGCTGCTTTTGTCTTCTCTCTCTGAAGTATGGTTATCTTCTCTGTCTTTTGAGAACATTCTAGTGCTCAGAAAAACAATATGACAGCTAATTGCTTTCGATGGGATTTTTTTACTAGGAGCTGAAAAACAAAACTACTTTTCTGTGGATACAGATGCTTTTAAATTGATTTTTGTATGTGTATTTATTATGCGGGGAAAAAACACCTCATGTAGCTCTCTACAGTATATTTCATCTGCAGACATCTTTTTTAGTCTATGTATTCAGCTTCTGCTTTTTTCGTACAGGAGGAATGATGTCTTTTTATCAATATAAATGCAATAAACAATATTTATAACATTATAATTTCTGTGTATTTTCACAGGAAATTCACAGGGAAACATAACTTCTTTGAATAAGTATGGACATTACTTTAGGGGAAGTAGTTAAGCAGCCCCCCCTGTTGAGAATAAGTGTAGGAATTGAGCTACAACAGTGAATTTTCATTATTTTATTGGTTTCTGTCACAGCCTTATTCTTTGAAAAGTTTGTGTTCTGTGCTCTTAAAAAGCAGCTCTTAAACATTATGTAATCATGCAATTCAATCAAAAGCTTTTCTTTTAGATCTCACTCAATTTAACTTAAATTGTTTAATGATGTTGGGTAAATGCATGGCAACGTGACTGGTGTATTGTTGCTGCTTAGGACTATTATGATGGTTGTTTCTTTGTAGGTTTTTCAGGGTAAAACTTTTCAGTCTATTGTTTTGGTATACCTGTAGTTCTCATAGCATATTGTCATTTGTAATTTGCATAGGGTTTTTTAACCAAAAAATTTGCAAGGTTATCTGATCCTTGCTGTGTGATTGATTATGTTATTAAATTTAATGTGTTCCATAGATGACTTATTGTTGAAATTGCTTTATTTTTCATATGCTTGTTTGGTAGAGCACTGTTGGATTAATAAAAAAAATAAATTTTAAAAATAAAATGGAATCCTGCTTTCCCAGTGAATATGCCTTTTAAGCATGATAATGTTGCCTGGCAACCAGATTTAAAGGAAGGTCAACAGAATGAGAGCAGCAAATTTCTTGCTAATAACAGCTAATAATGTTAATAATAAATAAGAATGAAAGAGTAGAAAGAACAATGACAAATCATTTCCTGGGAGTTGCGTGCAGATATACTGATTGGTGCTTGCAAGAGCATAATGAGAATGAAGTGTTTGCCAGGCTGTTCAACAGAATCGTAGGTTGACCACATTTGCTTCCATGAAAGGTTTAGGGCATCTCCCCAGGACACAAGGGCATGCTGAGTAGTGAGTATCAGCAACAGCCATAATTTTCACAGCCCTAAAAAAAGGGATTGGAGAAAAACCTCAGAATGACAGAATCAGCTGTACAACAGTGCTTCAAGAAATTACATCTCTTTTGGAGCACAGATTTTGAAGAATCTTTTGCAAACAGATGATTATCAGATAGATGACTAAAGAAATTCGGGCAGCATTGGAGGAAATATGATTTAAACTGTAGCAGTCAAACATTCAGAGACATGGTAAGAGTCAGATAAGGTCTTTTTTCAGTCACTCGTCTTGCTGATGATCTGATGAAATCTTTTACTAAGGGAGAAAAAGGGAAAGCCATCAAGGCCTTAGATAAATAAAATATTGCAGGAAGGCAAAAACCAAGAAGCACTGGAAGAGTACAAGGAAGTAGACAAAACACTGAAAAACTATGAAGGGACGGGAAAATAGAAATATGATAGACCTATTTATGGAATTTGAAATAGCTTTGTTAGGAAACCACAAAGCCATTTGACAAACTTCTACAAAAGTTTCTGAATTGGAACTGCACTAGCCAAAAGCAAGGATGGAAAAATGCTTACAGTGGCGGTGGAACAGAAAAATGGGTCAGTTACACTAAAATAAAATAATTTTATCTTAACAAAGCACATGGCTCCAGCAGAGTGTTGAAGTGTAGCTTTACTTGTTGTTTGTTATAAAATTCTCTATTGTTAGTTGTACGAGTTTGAGTTAGTGACTCGTAGTTATTTCTCAGTAATGGAGAGCATGACTTCCAAATCAGCTGGCAGTCATTGTCAGCAAAACTGAGTTCTGGGAACTACGTGATTGTATTTTTCAGCATTAGAAGTAGGAAATATTAAAAATACTTCCTTCTGTCCATTTTTGTTAACTCACACTGACTGGATTTGAACCTCTTGCCTATGGAGCTTTCTATATGGAGAAGAAAGAGGGAAGGAGCAGGAAACTACCTTACTAGAAATCATTGAGTTTTGAAGTTGAATAATAAGAGACTGATTGCTTTATGATCCTCTTTTAAAACTGTCAGATATAGTTGATTTGGGGTAAGGGTGAGGAATGAGAAGTCAGGGAAAGCCATGGTTAACCATCAGTTAACTTTTAGACTTGTTTCATCAGTGAGGATGCTACCATGAGCATCCAAATTTTTGCATGTTGTCTTTTTTTTTTTTGCGTGTGTGTGTGTGTGTGTTTTTTTTTTTTTTCCTTCAAAATCTCCAGAAAAGAAAAGAAAAGAAAAAAGTAAACTTTATTTTACAGGTACGAGTTGCCAGGAGTCCATGGATTAAATTTTGTTCTGAAGAATTCCCTTGGTGGTGGTGGCATAGCATCCCTGAGAAGTGATCCACAGGCATGTATTGATTTAATGCATTTTTATCTTCTGTGACTAGTATCGCACAGTCTCTTCCATCTTTACGAGCTGGAACTGTAAGCTTTTGTTTTTGACTCTGTAGTTCCTATTCATTTCCTATTAGCGTACATTATCTACATCATTGTTTCAAGGTTTGAAAACAGCATAGTGAAGTAGAGAGTTGATGTAGAATATCTGGTGAAAAAGGTACGTACAAGATAACTGATCTGAAGATTCTCTTAATAGATTGTCCTTACCTGTGGTTTTAGATGGACCAACTAAATTAGCTTTTCAAAAGGCTGTTTTGGAGAATACAAATTTACTGCACAATTCTGATAGTGTTTCCTAGTACACACAGAAACCATCAGCTGTGCACTGACTCCTCTAGCTTAAACCATAATTAATATAGTTAAATTATTATTAATATAAATCTGAAAGAGATACAGATATATAGATATGTATCTGAAATAGATACATAGATCTTTTGTGTTGACCATATTATGCGGATTATTATGCAAATTATTTTTTTGCAAGTGTACATTTTGATTATTAAATATTTGAGACATCTAAACCTGATGATGAGATCTCTTAACATGGCAGTCCTATAGCTACAGTAAAGCATAGTTCTGCCACTACAGGCTGAGAAATGCTCAAGTGTACAAATAATCTCAGGATAGTCAATAGGTTTGTTCACAAAGTGAGATGACGCTAGGTATGAATTGGACAGCAGAGCTGAATAATAATCAATAAATTGATTTTAGCAGTAGGTAACAAATTGAAGGAACTATTCAGTCTTAAGGATTAAATGCTTGAAGACTCAACTGTGTAGTATTTCTTACTTATTTGCCTCATTTGTGAATTAATGTAATAAAATGAAAAGGTAAACATAGCATATAGAAAAAAGTATAATTTGAGTGAATATATAATCCAAGTCTCGATGAAAAACTCACCCAAAATCTGTATAAAGGTATATAGAGGTAAATACACATTAAACATACAAAACATGCTGAGTTCTTACACTGATGAAAGGACTCTTACACTGATAGGAAAAAAAATAAATCCCATATGAAACAGTTTTGATTTACGAAGGTTATATATTTAGATAGAATGATGATGTGTTGCTTATCTTTTTTTTTTTCTTACAGGGCAAAGCACTCGGGCAGATGCTGCTGGATTTCCAGATTAAAAATGTTCCTGATTTAAAATCACTGATAGAATAACAGGTGTTTGATACATATATTTTTTTTTAACACTGAGCAGTATAAAAATACTATAAGCAAGAACTGGCTTCTTAAGTCAGACTTATAAAAGTCACAGAGGAGAAATTAGTGACAGTTCTCTCTGAGGCTTAGCTTAAATGGCACAGATTAGCAACTGTTTTGAGTAATAGCAGACTAATAGCTTTGTCTGTGACTGATAACATTTCCTGTCTAGATAATACATTGGATGAAGAATTAATTTATTTCCTGTAAAATAGAATTAAACAAATTGCAACATTTAATTATGAGACAAGATAATCTTTGTTCCAAGATGAAAATTGCCTCCTGTTCCGTTCATCTCTTTTCCTTCTCTAAATCTTTATTTAAAAACTAAATGGACTGATATAGTTGAACTCCTGTCAACTGTATTTGACCTGCACATAGAGCGAAGTTAGGTAACCTGATGTGCGTCGCTAAAAAGTTAGCACTGGAGAACAGCTTTCCCTATAGAATGACAGAACCACTAAGGTTGGAAAAGACCTCCAAGATCACCTGGTCCAACTGTCCCCCTACCACTGATGTTACCCACTAAACCATGTCCCTAAGCACAAGGGCAGTATAGGGCAGTAAAGAAATGTAATGGTAACAATTACATATTAACTGATAGTAAATCAGTTAATTAATAATCACCTTTGCTGGTGATTCACTGAACTGCCAGCACTTTGTCCAATTAATGACAGATTTCTTTACTATTCCCAACATCTCAGTGATGAATCCATCAGTTGAAAAGCACTAACCAGTAACAAATTGTGATCCTTGGTAAGGGAATCAATTGGAAAATGCAGACAGGAGAATGGTGTGAGCTGGTGTGAGCTCCGCTATCTGCTCACTCTCTCTTGCAATGAGGTAGTCCTAGCAGGGAGAAGGTGGGACCAGGCAGTGCAGGTGTGCCTTGTTTTCTTTCGGGCCTGCTAAGTCTTTATTTTGTGTACCAGAGTCCTGTCTGGATTAAGTCTATTTGGCTGTCATTTGCATTGCATTTCCCGCAGAATGGTCTGCAAGCCATCTACAGAAAGGTTTGTCTCCTGCTGTGAAGGAGTCCTGTGCTGAATGAAGTGCACTCTTGTTTCTGTTCCGACTGCCGGTTACCACTATTTCCTTTTTTGCATCCAACCTTCTCCCTAGCAGCAAAATATTACTACCATGCTCAAACTAGGGTACTCCTAGACCATTTCACTTAAATAAGCAAGCAGACACTCTAAGATCCTTGTCATGCTGCTTATGGCAATATCAGGATGCAACTTCTCTCCTAATAGCTGTCTGTATTTCCTCCACAAAAGTCATATGAATATTACTCTGTATGTTCAGATGTATTTTATTCAGAAGTTAATCTTTCCCTTTATTTTGGGGAGACTGTATTACTTGTTTAGTGCTGACAAAATGAGGTGTTACTAATAATATCGTGGAAAAAATATGAAGATAAGTATTTTGTAAACCACCAAAACTCTTCAGTTTTAGTAAATCTCAGTCTGTGCTATTATTATTAATTTCCTTGCTTTTTGATTTTAATGAGGACTGCACAAGGAATTGTTCCCACCTTTTTCTGTGGTCTTGTTCATTTGACTTGAAGGTATAAGTGAAAGCATTATCCATCTAAACATGTTACTCTGTTAGCCAGTTGAAAGTTCTACCTGTGTAATCATCACGGTTCAATCTATTTGTCACGAAAAATGAGTCAGTACTTCATTGCAGAAAAGTATCCAACTTTATAATTTTAAAGGGAAAAGGGTGTGCTGTTTTTATCATGTTTACATTCATTGTTCGTACAGAAAACTTGTTAATAATTTGGAAGCCTGTTAGTTTAGCAAAACATACAAATGTATTGAGAGGAAATTAAAAAAAAAAAAAAGTGATAAACCTCAATAGCAAACCTACAAGGATAAAAAGGCTACAGTAAATATACATGTATGTAGTTTACTGTATATGCTGCTTAAGTGACTCTGTAAATGTGTATGCAACTATTTTAGAATTAAAGTATACATTTATAAGTATTAATTTGTTCAAGTCATTTAAGTTGTTTTTTCTCCTGGAAGACAGTGCTACTTAGTTCAGAGGTTCTTAATGTTCTGTTTGGGGGTTCTTTCACTTACTTGCAGTTTCATGCTTTGCCTTGTTGGTTCCCTTCTTCCTTCAGAGTTTATCTCTTGTGTCCCTGGTCTTTGTTAAATACAAAAACTGAAAAGAGCAATACGATGTTGTAGAGGGTTGGTCATTTACAGCTCTACAATAGAGTCTGTAATTTGTTTAAAAGAACTGTACGGTGTTCAAGTGGATTGGATATGGGACTACAAAGGGGTTTTTTATCTGTGGAATTGCCCTTTTGGATGCTGTGAAACCATCCTTCACAAACATGTTTTCTGTCCATTATTTCTTTCAGTGCACCAGCTTAAATCGAGTGGCATTTCCTTTCAGATACTTTTCTTGCAAAACATATCCTCCAGAAATCCCTATCCAAAGTTTTTATCCCCCTTAGTATGTTCTGAATTCACGATCCTGTACTTGTTCCAGCAATCCCAGCTGACCTGAAAGCTTGTTAAAGCTGCATTTGCTTGTTAATCTACAGTAGAAACTGAGCAATTGAAAACAAAGTTTGATTAAAACAAATTGTACTGGAAGGTGAGCATGCATGCAGCCAGCATTGGCTTAACTTCAATCAGTTAACAAATGCATTTCACTTGCTTGTTAAACCGGGGCTGTTCCTCTTATAGGCAAGTACTCACCCACCCTTCCAGTTGCCTTTCTTTCCTGCTTTTTCCCTGTTGTGTTACATGTGAGGGCAGGATGGAAATAATAACGACTAAAATTCTAAAAACAAGGATCCTTCTAATGGCTTTCAGTGTAATGGAAGCTGGCTCACACCTCTTACCTGGGAATTTGTTGTGCTGCAGCTCAAATGCAATACAAAACAAAGGCTGCATTTTCTTTTTCACCTCTGAAAGCTTCATTACTGTATCTTACCTAAATCTCAAGAATAAATCATGGGGTCTATCATGAAATTATTCTATAGCAGCTAGCAGTCCAAACAAGTACTTTTTTTCCTGTGTTATATTTAATACTTCAAATGATTTTGCCAGCTTTCAGGCAATTTAATCTGTCTAATGAAGGTATAAAAGTTACAGCACAAAAGCAGTCCAAGAGGATGGGTAAGAAGTCAGCCATTGGAGTCCCAGTTTGAGGCAAAAAAGTATGTTTTCAATTTAGCCATCTCCAGTGAAACGATTCTTACATTTTTTTTTTTTTATTTTTTTTTTACCTTTGAGCAGAGGAAAAAAATAATGGTAAGTATACATTTAAATTCTGTTTTGCATGGTGGCAGTTTGAGAGAAGTGTTGCAACCCTTGGAATTTGACTACAGAAAATGGCATGTAGGTTTTCCTTTCGATATTCTGAATGGTTTAATTCAGCAATGAGTTTATCATATTAAGCATAATTCAGAAATGAGTTTGTACTAAGTGTTTTACATAGACAGTTTCAGGGTAGTGATGAAGCATTATTGGGATGGCGTTCGCTTCCTGCCACTGTGTGTGTGTTTAGCTGGAGGAGTGAAGCTCTTTCACAGATCTGCCGGCTGTGTAGTGCCTTTAGTGCTTATTGCAGGTGGGGTTCTGAACCTGTAGGTAAGTGATTTGGGGGGCAGGGAGAGACAAAGCTCATTAGTGCTTTGGGTATGAGGAAACTATCACTGAAGAAATGTCACACAGATCACCTTATTTCTTTGAAACCCTCCCATGGAGTAAGACTTCAAGTCTCCTCCTCATTGTGATTCCTCTTCTTCGGTTTCATCCTGGCTTCCTCTCTGGATTTACTTGAAATGGACCCTGGTGATTTTGGGGATTAAAGCTCACTAATGTTAAGAAAGCAAACAAAGGATGCCTCCAAGTAAAAGATCCAGTTAGGAAATAGCTGTTTCTGTCAGGGAGTTCAGCTGAATTCCTCTCCCTTCTGTTGTGTAGGTCATGTTTTTAATCTCTTTTCTCCAAAACCTTAAAAATGCACTGAAATGCAAAGAAAAAACTCTGTGCCTGTTTTTATTTACTTGTAGGCATGAACAAAAGCCTCAGACCTTCCCAATATGTTTAAATGTCTGGATTTCAAAAGATCTTAAGTAGCTGCATGGCTGGTGGCTAATCCACAGGGTTCCTACCACCACCATGAACCACATCTATGAGGTATTTCCTCCTTTGTGAGTGGTGTGAGATGCAGTAGGGGGCATGAAAGAGAGCTAAGCCTCTGTTGCATAAAAATTTGGCTGAGACTCTCCAGAGAAAATCCCAAATGCCTGATCCCATTGATTACAGGCCAGAGCCCCAGCACTTGTTACCAGTGGCTAAACAAGGTTACTGTGGAACTCTCTCTGTAGCTGAACCAAGCAGAGAATAACCTGGAGTTTCCCAGGAAGCTCCTTTTCTGCTGGGAGCAGGAGGAAAGGGGGAGGGTGATACCAGTGCTCGTTTCCTGTTGATGAGCAGCGGAGGAACCCACACCCATGGCACATTTTCTTCACTGGGGAGTGGTGGAAAAATTGCTCTGGGTCAATGATAAGCCTCATCGGTCCTGTCCCCAGGATCCTCCCTGGGCCTTGGCTCAGGTGGTAGGAGGCTCTCACCTGGCGGGTCCTGCCTGTCCCCTCTGCCTTTTATTTGTGCCAGGGATGTCGAAACGTTTATTTGTTTATTTATTTATTTATTTTGCTGGAGTGATTGCAGGAGTGGAGTGATTGAAGGAGTCGTACTGCTGGAGAGCCTTATAAGCAGCGTCTTGGCCTGAAGCCACAGTGAACGTGGATCACAGAAAGCAAGTGGGGAGCAAACAAAGCACCTTGCTGTGTGAAATGGGTTTGTCTCCGGTGAGGCGGGGTGGTGTTAGACGCCCGTGTTGCTCCTGCTTCACTGATAGCCCACGGGGCGCTGCAGCAGCCACGGCCAACCTGCTGGAAGGCGGCGGGATGGGGAAAGCCGCACCTTCAGCCACAGCGGGTTGCCGGGGCTGAGGGGGGGCTGTGGCTGCAGAGAGCGGCTCCTCCGCGGCTCCGAGGGCAGGATTTACCCCTCGGCTCCACCAAGGCGGCTCCCCCGGGGCCGGGCGGGGCGGTCTCTCCCCGCTCGCCTCCCTCGGCTCGCCGCTGGCCCTGTGGGCTGGCCCCGGTGGCCGCCCCGCCCCGCCGCGCCCGGCAGCCTAGAAAAGCGGGGCCGGGGGCCGGGGCCCTTTCGGCGGCGCCGAGGTGTCCCGCGGCCGGCCGGCCATGAAGAAGGCGGTGCCGCAGGCGGCCGCGCTGCTGCTGGAGAAGCTGCTGCTCCTCGCACACCTCCGGCCGCTGCCCGCCGCCGGCACCGACACCGACCGGGGGGAGCCGCCACCGGCACCAGCACCGGCACCAGCCCCGCCGCCGCCCGGCGCCGGGTGCTTGCAGCGGGGCGACCTGCTGGAGGTGCCGCGCACCCTCTTCGTCCACTTCGGCATCTACCTGGGCGAGAACCGCGTGGCGCACCTGATGCCCGACATCCTGCCCGCCCTCACCGACGACCGGCGGCAGATCCAGCGGGTGGTGACCAACAAGCGCCTCATCCTGGGCGTCGTCACCAAGACGGCCAGCATCCGCGTGGACACGGTGGAGGACTTCGCCTACGGCGGCAGCATCCTGGTCAACCACATGGACCGGCTCTTCAAGGACCGCCTGCTGGGCAGCGAGGAGGCCGCCCGCCGGGCCGAGAAGCTGGTGGGAGCCACGGCGTACAGCCTGCTCTGGAACAACTGCGAGCACTTCGTCACCTACTGCCGCTACGGCGCCCCGGTCAGCCTGCAGACCGACAAGGTAGGGGGGCAGCGGGGACACGGGGGGCGTAGCGGGGAGAAGCCCCTCAGGTGTCGCCTCCTGCCCCGCTAACCCCGCCGCCCTGCGTTTGTCCGCTTGTTTTTTTTGCAGTTCTGCGAGACGGTGAAGATGATCATCCGCGACCAGAGGAGCGTGCTCGCCTCGGTGCTGGTGGGCTTGGCGGCGGTGGTCTGCCTGGGCCTGGCGCCCTCCACCACGCTGCCCACCATCCTCGTCACCTTCTTGCTGTGGATGGCGGGCTGACGGCGTTCCCGAGGGCCTGCGGACGGCGCCTGTATATAGGATGTACACTACTGTATTTATAAAAGCACAAATTACTCACCGGCGTTGTGTAACGTTTCTTAACCTCGTGTGCTGTTTTGCAGGACCGCTGTGTCTGGCATACAGCGCATGAGGCATAGCTTACTGTGTAAGCCGAGTAATAGATTTCCTGAAAATCTCAGTCGGTACATTCTCGCGCACCCTTAAAATCACTAAAAAGTAGGGGTGCGATGCAGTTCTGCTCCTTGCCTTTAGCCATAATTGATTCTGCTGATATCCTTCGCGTGCTTTAATTTCTTAGCTGCATACCTGAGTGCCTCAGCTATTGATAAAACGGATGGTGCAGTGCCATAAAGCGGTGGATATGGAGAACAAACTACTTGCCTCTTTCTTTGACAGATATGCTTAATATTCAGAAGTTACTGTTTTTTTAAGAATATCCTTTAGGGGAGATACACGTAGGTAAACTGCCTCTCTCTGATAGCCAAAAGCAGCCCTTGCCTGGGTGCTCTGTGCTGCAGTAGTGTATCCGGCTGTGGTCCTCTGAGTTCCCTTCTGGGAAGTGCTCACAAATTTCTCATTTGTATTGATTGCATAAACACTTGCTACGTATTGAACAACTTTCAAGGAAAGCCTGCAATACCTCAGCATTCTCCTTGCTGCTGGTGGTGGTTGGTATGGCTGGCTACAGAGGGGTTCTCACTGGTATGGGAGAAAACCAGTTTGCTTTTTGAAAGCTAGTGATACATAAATATTGCAGATTTCCAGTCTTTCAGGGCATGTGGCTGGGAGGAGCAGGAAAACAAATATGAATGCCCATCTAGTTCCCACTTTCCCACAGTAACTGGAACTTTGTGGGTGCTGTAAAGCATCAGGCGTTGTTGGCGTGGTTCCTGTGGTCACTGTATTGTTTTGGATATTGCCTTAAAACAGGATGCCTCTTCGTGAAAGAAGACATATTTTTATACTCGTCCCTTGCAAATAAGTTGTAAGCCAGCAGTCGGTGCTAAAAATCCCCAGTGTTGATGCCTTTCTATCAAGAATGTGTAAAGCTGGATTTGAAATCAAGTTCATCTAACTAATTGTTTCAGTGCTACAAAACATTGTTTTGTTGTCATTTTTCTTTTGCAATGTCTTAATGTATGCAGAGAAATTGTTCAGTTCCTGGAATGGCATGCTATACACGCACTTACACGTTCATGCACTATGCTCACCTTCTTTTCTAGTTAAAGGCAAATACTATGGTGTCTTTTCCAAGGACTCAAGCTCAGATTCACTTCTTTCTCAGCCATGTTCAGTATCCTGATCAGCTCTGCTACCAAAGTTTCCATTTTTTCCTATTTCTACAGTAAGACTCTGATTAACTATATTCTACCCCCGCTACTCCCTCCTCTAGACCTACAGCTGTTTGAAGATTGGGTTCTTGAACTGTGAGTCTCTTTGGCCGCCCTCTAATCTTCTTCTGGCTCCTCTGCTATAACCGACAAAGAATGTAAAGACCGGGGTGAAATTCCAGTCTCATAGGAAACAACAGCATTATTGCTGCAGTCATCAACTGAGAGGGGATTTCAGCCTAGCTTTCAGGACACGATCAGTCTGCAGCCTAGCTCCTAAGCAGCTGGATATCAATTACTGTTGGGTCCTTGTAAACAGCTTCTGTTCTGCTTTCAAAGACTGTAATGCTCCACGTAACTGTGGCTGGTAACCCTTTTAAAGTTAAGGTGTTTTCTTTTTTTTTTTTTTTTTAAATCAACATGAATTGCTTTTTCATAGTGTATGCATTAGTAATATTTACATTAAATTCCAATGTGTTTTTTTACTTGCTGTGCATAAGGTATGAACTGTAGTCACTACTGTAATTATATAAATAGAATTTATTCATTTGAAAATGTCTAATGGTCTCTTGATATGGCGTATAATGCTGTAGCATTTCTCTTACTTATCCCAGAAGGGCAGTGAACAGCCCATTAACATGCAGTTACACGGTGTCTGATTACAGGTGGGCTTTTATTTTCCCCTTTATTTAGCTGGGATTTATAAGAATTCCAATAATTCTTATGATTCACTTATACAATAAACAGCGGGGTCATGACCAGTAACCAGATTGTAAGTGGGATTGTTGGAAGGCAGAGAAAAGTTCCTGCTCTAGGAACAGCTTTGCTGATGGTGTTGAGCAGGAAGCATTCGGATTAATCTGGGGGACTGAACTGGGATTTTCATAGGGGTCTCTACAGAAGAAATGAAGCCAGCTCCTTGCAGACTTCCAGAAGCATTAGAAGAGAATTTTCCTTCAAAGCATAAAGTTTTAAGAAGCTTATGAAATACTATGAAATAGCATAGGCTGTCCTGCTGTGTCCATTCATCAGAGACAAGTAATAGCATGGGTAAAGGCAGAGAAGTTCTGCTGTGTGGTAAGGAGTTTTTCCTACCAACAGTAATTCTAGAAGAGATCTGGAAATTTTGTGAAAGTCAGGCATGAATTCTCATGTTCAGCTCAGTGGGTGGTGTATGTGCTCTGAAATATTTTGGTAAATGTCAATGTCAACTTTTTTCTGTAATTGCTTGAGTAAAAATAAGCACTTGCCCTAGGTGGAGCATTGCATTTCAGGCTTGAGCTCAAACTATCATGCCATTGAAATGAAGGAGCTACTTATAAAAGAAAACCGCGGAAAACTGTGGAGTAGCTCCACTGCTTAAAATTGTGTGTGTTTAGGAGCAGCGTTGCTCATTGGTGACTGTAAGCAGTGGTGATGGGAAGTGTAAGTATGAAGCTGCAGGTCTTCTAGTGGTGGGGCTGTTTTGAAAAGTTGTGTGGTTAAGCCTGGATGTGTAATGGGGGAGTGTAACCATCACCCCAGTGCCGCTGGGAAATGCAAGTAGTGAAGACATCGAGTGAAAAGGATAGATGTTTCACTTCAGGCTTTCCAAAGAAAACAAAAATAAAATGGGCATTCATAAGGCTCGAAATGTTTTTTACAAAACGTGTGTTTAAAAGAAAAAAAATGCTAAATGGAGAAAGCCATTAGAACACTAAGCTTTCTGTTTGTGTTTATTTTAGCTTGGAGCGTAAATGATTACTCATTTTGTGGGTGAGCACAGCAGTCATCTGCTGCTTGATTTCACCTTTGGGTCCTCCTGTGCTGAAGTAGAGTGCTACACAGAAATACCATTGAGGCTTTTAATGAAAACAAAATCAGCAATACTTGCTGTAGTCGGGGGGGGGGGGGGGGAGGGGGGGGGGAATTAAACCTGTGTGACTTGACATCATCCAGACAGGTTTTAGAAAGCAAGCTGCATCTACAAGAAACATTACAGCTGCGATCTCTATGTATTATTTACTGCATGTTCTCACATTAAATAAAGTGTCTCACACCACTGAATGATCCAGAACTGTGTTAGACGGTCATTAGCTAGCATCTCCTTTTACCATTGAAATTGAAAAGCTCTCAGGTGACACTCAAAGCCAGTTGTGATGTGGGCTTTGTAATTGCTCAGGACTGATCTCGCTAAGCACTTAATTGCCAAGAACAGGCTTCCTGCTCTGAAGGGAAGATGCTATGGCTGGAGTGCATTGCACTTTCTGGTAAGCCTTACAGAAATCTTTCAGGATACTGCACTGATAAAAGTAAACTATCTCCTCTACTTTGTGAATATATCACAAAGTATTTGAGGGCTGTTTTTTGGCATGTTTTAAGAAAACTCAGTTCTTGCCTGTATATCATGCCACAGCTTCACTTCTGAAGTCAAGGGTACGCTTAGGGTACCGTCCTGAGTGCACAGAGGGTGAAGGGGAGGAAGTGGGGCAATCTTTAGGATACTTAAATCACAGTTACACTGACAGCAGCACAGCAGCTCTGTCTGGGACAGAACTGGCGATTTTACACTTACAACAGCTTCTGTCTCACAGGTTAGAACTCTTTTTGTGAGGTGCTTTGTTGATTTTTTTGTTTGTTTGTTTCCCCATTTATTAGAGTACTTTATCAAACCCTGTGCCCATGTTTTACTTGCTACCTCTTCTTTATAGCATATGTGTGAACTGGAAAAGAATCACTGCTCTGCGATCGTGTGATTTTGAGCAACTCAGCTGCCCAGTCCCCTACAATGCATCACATTCAGACTGGGCACCCAGCTTTAGGTAGTGAAAGTGTGGGGGGGGTAGGTAATGTAGTTTTTTTTTTTACTTGCAAAGTCAGGGCATATTAAGCATGCTGTAGGACCAGTCAGTGAGGGCTGTGTGCCTGTGAAGACTGAGACACTGCTTGGTTTGGCATGCTGGGCACAATGTGTTTGCTCTCTTGTCCCCAGCTGAAGCTTAGGGGGGCTGAAATGAGGTTGTGTTAGGGCTGAGACTAAGGGAAGGCAAATTAAGCTGTTTAAATTGAGAATTACACCATAAATGCCACAGGCTGTAATCTAAACTGCTCAATAAAATGGGCTAGAGTCCATCTTTTGACACAGTGGTGGTTCGCTGTGACTCATGCCCATATAGCAACACCCTCACCAGCACAGCGTGGCTGCGCCTCTCACAGCTCTTGGAAGCACTCCCCAGCCTCTGCTGTCCCAAGGCGAGCTCCAAGAGAGCACTACTTAATGTGGCTGCGTCTGGGATCACGCAAACAGACGAGTAATATGGACGACCACCACACGAATAGACAAACCTATTCTATGACTTCCTTTCATAGATTCACCTGGCCAGAATTTTAAAGTAGACCTGGCTTGGCCCATTTGTTACTGAAAACCTTGAATTCCTTCGTGTAGCAGCACTTGAGTGGAAATGGCAATCCTGTTTTCTTAGGTGTGCACTAATGTGATGTCTACAGCATTTCTGGGGACATGGGAGGCCTGGTCCTAGGGCCTTCTCAGTCTGCCTCCAGGAGAATCACCAAACTTTTGATAAAACTATGAGGTGGCTACCCTTCACCTTTCCTAATTTTCTCTCATGATTAGGTCAGTTGATGACTGAAGTACTTTTACCAGGTTATCAGGGCAGCACCTGTGGCTCCGAGTTTGAAGGACAAAATGGCTCCCTGTTCCCTCAGGGTTGGAGCAGGTTCTCTTGGGGCTCTGTGTGTTTGGCACCCCCAAGAGGGCTGTTGGTCCTCATGGTCTGTGGGCCTCAGTGTGGTTCTGAGTGGGAACCAGGTACCTAGGCTTAGTCAGGAACTAGAAATGCTAAGTTTGGGATGTTTTCCTACTTTGACACAACACAAACTTTCAGGCAGATATAAGGAAGAGGCTATCAGGTTGGAACAAAGATTTACTGCTTTGGTGTAGTGGGATTTTTTGGTGAAGTGTTCAGATACCTGCTGTAACTAACCATTGCCTTTAGTTTTTCTTTTCTTTCCTTTTTTTTTTTTAAATTCTTTCATATGTCTCCCATGTCTGTAACTGAGACAACAATCATCTTCCTGTCTTCTTTCCAGGTGCCAGACTTGGTTAATATTTGCATAAGGTTGTGAGTTTCTTGCATTGAACATACCAAACAAATGAAATACATGGGTCCTTACCAGAAGGCAACTTCATTGCCTATGAAACCCGAGTTTTCTGTGAGGCTAAGGAGATATACTACTTTATATAATTAAGAATACCAGCAAATTAAAGGTTATGCTCTGCTAAACTTGTCAAACTACAATGTTGTGTACAAAGCTAATGTTCTGCATAGTCTTAGGCCAGACTCAGACTTGCACCTGTTTTCTTGCAGTTTTGTTGACAATACCTGCACACTTCCATGTAGCACACAGAAGCACAGGGAAGAGTGGGTCCGTTACTGCCACATAGTAGGAAATAAATTAGTAATTAATTCTACTCAAAAATGGGGAGATGTGGGTGTAAAGATAACGAGAGGTATCCCGCACCCTTGGCTGAAAGATTTAGGTAGTTAGGGTTAGGTGTTAAACACAGTAACTTTTGCCATTTCCATTTGTGAACAAGATTATACTTAACTCCAAGGAAATGCTCAGGAGCAGGGAGGCTCCTGGTTTCAACCACATTCATTCAGAGTTGTTCTAAGCAATGTGCACAGTATAAGTAGCCCGGAGCCAATGATTGCATGGTAGCCTCCAGAACCTGAAGTGTTATAGCTGTGGAAAACACGTAACTGCATCTAGCCCTAAGGGAAGAAGGCTGTTTGGTTTGACACCATGCTATCACATCTCTGTTGCTTGTGAAACCCGAACAGATACCCTCTCGTGATCCTGTCCTGTTTTGTAGTCATACCAACTTGCCTGAAATATGAGCTTAGGCTCTGATTCATGCAAATATGCCCCAGACTCTTTCAGTTCCATGCCAAACCTCATGTTATTCATGTGTTACTTTCCACAGGCTGTAGCTCAGCCAGTTTCCGAGGAGTCCTTCCTGAGGTATCTAACTCTTCCAAGGTTTGGAAGAGAAGACTGAATGCATTACTCAGGGCTGAGAATCGCTCCAGACTGGAAGGTGTCTAAGGCCTAAAGTATACTTGAAGATGTAGCCCATGACATTTACAGTCATGTTGCTGTATCCCATTCCTTGGTCTTCCACAAAGCTTGGGAAGCTCCTCTGGAAATCAAGGTGTGTAATAGATTAGGACATGACCTGGACAAACAGAGGTAAATGTAACCTCTTCTCATCCAGTGCATCAGCCATTGAGCACTGACAATTGCACGGAAAAGGTGACACTTTATTTTTCTTTAGGTATTACTCCCAACTTATGTTGGCTAGCAGACTGCTTTGGTCACACCATAAGAACAACTCAATTGTCATTCTAAATAGTTATTTGTACAATTTGATCATTTGCAGACCAGGGTTAGAGCAGAAATGCCTTTCAAAAACTTGCCTGGAGAAAGCAGTATTTCTGCTTGGCCAACAAACTGAAATTCCAGTGAGGAATGGAGCATTTCTATTTCTGATATCTTTGAGCAATTCCAGTAACTCCTAAACTGTTAAAGTATTGAAAATTATACAGGCAGTAGACCTGATACATAGTCATGAAATACATTTCAAAATTATAATGAGTTTTTTATGACTTGTAAAGCGTTTTTTTACAAGCAAGCTGAAAATATCCACCCAAACCAGTTATAGAAATTACTTTCCCTCAGTAACTTTCTAGTTTGCATTTTCAGTTTAGGGAATGTATGTGTTAAAATCTCTCTCACAGACAGTACTCAATCCTGCAATTAAATATAAATCTGTGTTGGCAACAACCATTTTTTCTTATGGGAAAGACACTGAATTTGTGACGTTAGTTGTGAGCTCACTATATATGAGCAGGAAAGGAACGTGGCACAGGAGTGAGACATCTGCTTATACAAAAAAACACATTTGATCCTAACAAAAAAATAGGTTACCTAAAAGTTTAGATTTTTTTTTTTTAAATCACTTTACTTGCAATGCATATTTAAAAATACCCCAGCAGGACACATTCTCAGCAATTCACCAGACCCACCACCAAGTACATAGTACTCCAAGCTTTTTCATTATAACAACACCATTCCATTTCTTCCAGCTAAAATCAACAGTGGCTTTGTTACTGGCTTCACATGGAACAAGACTAAATATGATGTACTCCCTTCCATTCCCTGATCTCCCCAATATCTTGTGCCTGCGGCAACGTAATGATGGTGTTCAGAAATAAACATCACTAAGGAACTTGCACTGAATTATGATTTGAAGAATCTTACAGGCCATAAACTGTGCAGCTTTATTTTTCATAGCTTTTCAAATCTATTCAGACAACTGCCTACAGCCAGTTCCTTCTGTGCTGCCACTTGCATTTCTACCTAGCTTTTTGCTAGTTTAGGCAATTCACCTTTCAGCTGGCTTCCCAAGGTCTTTTCCTGTGAATACAACTACTCCCATTATTTTTTAGGAAACTTGGACTCTTGATTCAGAGCTGAGACAAGCATATCCTTTACAACCAGACACTGTTAGCAGCTTAACTACCTTTGAGGGCCCTGAGCTTACAGCGGAGGGCCAATTTTTTTTTTCAGCAATATGGGAACAGAGGAATGAACTTGGCAATATCCAAAGGTCGGTTTAGCCCAATATCATTCTCTGCCAATGAGCAACAGTGAGTGCTTAGGGGCAGGGTATGGGTACAGGCAGAGTCTTGATATAGTTTCAAAAATTTCCATAAGCAACAATTCATGATGTTCCTGTTTTGAAGCCTGCATTCATTACATCAAGTTTAATGCTCACCAATGAATTTACCCTACATGAACTTCTCTTATTCCTATTTTAACTTCTCTGTCTGGCCTCCAAATGGTTCAATGGCAACATTAGTTACGATTTATACAGAAAGGCACTTTATTTTAAAATGACTGTCTGATGATTAAATTAGCTGTTCTTCCCTTCTTTTACTACAGGGAACAATGAATATTCATTTTGCATGCCTTTTCTCCACTTAGCCTTAGAATTCTCAGATGTTCCTGGTACGGAACTCAGATTTAGTGCTTTCCACACATTCATGCTGGGATTCTTCTGAAAATGGTTCATTTGGCACCATTCTTCCGGTACAATGGCTGCTTTCAAAAATTTATTACACATTACACCTCTCAGTCCCACGGTATCATGCTGGAGTTTCTTTAGCCTTGAATATGCCCAGCCTTGCCAGTTTGTTACTTTAAGTTTACTAATTCCTCATAAAGCGGCTTCTTTTGATCCCTCAGTTTAGGACTAATATGAGGATATGTTTCCTGTAAAAAATAATTGTGAAAATTAATGGCTTTACTGTGGAAATCTCTACCTTTTTTTTTTTTTTTTTTTTTTTTTTTTTTTTAAATATTGCTGATATACACACACACATCCATCCATCTATCTATCTATCTATCTATCTATCTATCTATCTATCTAAAGCTATGGCTAATCACAGAACCATAGAATGGTTTGCGTTGAAAGAGACCTTATCTATCTATCTATCTATCTATCTAAAGCTATGGCTAATCACAGAACCATAGAATGGTTTGTGTTGAAAGAGACCTTAAAGATTTCCCAGTTCCAACCCCCTGCCATGGGCCCGGACACCTCCCACTCGATCAGGTTGGTCAGGGCCTAGTTCAACCTGGCCTTGAACACCTCCAGGAATGGGGCATCGACAGCTTCTCTGGGCAGCCCATTCCAGCGCCTCACCACCCTCTGAGTGAACCTCTAATCTAAATCTCCCCTCTTTTAGTTTAAAACTATTCCCCCTTGTCCTATCACTGTCTGCCTAAGCAAAGAGTCGCTCTCCATCTTTTTTATAAGCCCCCTTTAAGTATTGAAAGGCTGCAATAAAGTCACCCCAGAGCCTTCTCTTCAGGCTGAATATCCCCAGATCTCTCAGCCTTTCTTCGTAAGAGAGGTATCTTTCCCCAAAGGCCCTTTCTTTATTATGTGTCAATTCTCTGACTCTGGCAAATGCCTGACTTATGGTTTATTTTAATGAGGCTTTTTGTTATTAGCTTTTATGTTAGCAAGGTGATCTGAAACTTTTTTATCCTTGTTCCCTGGGGTTTTTGATGTAACGAGCTTACTGCACTCCCTGTTTGGGAGGGTTGCCCTGTCTGAAGGGCAGCCCTCACAGCAGGCCTTCGCCTCCTGTGGCTTGGGGCACGGGAAGGAGGGTGGCTTCTCCCTGGTGTCCTGTGTGGGCATGAGCATTGAAAATCCCCCATTTCTCAAGACCTCGACGTGGTGTGGACAATGTTGCACCATCTGCAACTGATGGGAGAAGGGAGTTGCAGGCCTCGCTCAAAATAACAACAGCCGTGGCTGACAGTCCTGTTAAAATCAGCTAATCCCACCTAGTGGCTTTCCAGGGAAGGTCTTGCAGTCGTTCTCTACCCATGTTCTCCCACAGGCCTGTCAGCAGAACGCTGTGCCAGACTTTTCAGCAAACTGGGATCACTTAACGCTGGCATTGGCCCATAACGCACCAGTACATCCATGCTTTTGGAGCTGGCACAGCTGAGTAAGTATTGAAGGTTACTGAGGAGGCACAAAAGTGTTTGTGCTAAATTCCCGTTTCATTGGTGTAACACCTAACCAGAAATGGGGAAGGGACACCTGAACTGCAGAGCACTTTGATTTCTTCATAGCTGTCTACAGTGTGGTGGTTCCTGATTTATTTTTTCATTGTAGTTTTGATTATGTCTCTTGGCCTCAAAAGGAAAGCAAGAGTTGGGTACAAAAAAGGCATTTAAAAATAATTTTGTTAGCCTTACTTAGTGAATACTACCACAAAAAAAAAAAAAAAAAAAAAAAAAGATAAATGATGACATTCTATGTGTGTCTAATATATGAAAGCATATGAAAGAACCAACAAAAGAACCACAAAAATAGCAGGTTGCATTTTTTTCAGACTTCCTTAATTATGTCTCTTAACATAGCACTATCTCCTTAAAGTCTCAGGAAAAATACAGAGAAAATTATAAGGAAGTATCATAAGTTGTTTAATTGTAATTGGCATTGACAGTCCTGAGTTTCCTGAGCTTCCTGACTTAAAAGCTAGTTAGCAGTTCACAGCAGCTGGATAATAAATTAAAAGGATGTGAGCTTGATAAATCAATGCCTTTTAGGATTGTGAGAATAAACTGGAATTCAAAGTCAAGTATGAATAGCCTAAGGAAACAGTGAACACTCCACTTTTTAAGCTACCATGAACATACTTTAAATATTTCATTCTAGGAAAAAGAAAAACTGAACCTTGTTCTCCCCTGCTGCACTCAATATAATTTATTTCCAGAATGATTAAATATTCAATAGGTAAATCTTTAGTCTACCTTGTAAACCTTCAGTTAATATCTAGGTCAGATCAGATATGACTAAAGACTTTACAGTTTGATGCCTGTTTGGTTCCAATGCTGAAACCATGCTATAAAACTTCCACAGAAACTACCATAAATTTAAATGTTTTCTGACAGGATTTGCAAAGAAACCAAAAACTGAGCAGTGACTGAGATGGAACCACTTCTGACCTTTCCAAGGCCTCCGGTGAGGACTGGGACACCAGTGGTGTGACTGAAGGAAGCCTGCTCTGCAGCTCCTTGTGCTTCACATTGGTGTGGAAAGAAAGCTCTGGTCTCAAGTTTTGTTACAATAGTATTTCAAAAGTGCCAGAAAAGCCAAATTTCTTTAATTGCTGCTGTTGCAGACATGCAGGGGATATGCTGTCATTGCAGGTTATTGTCTGCCTAAAAAACAGATGGAAAAGCATTGTGTAACTGTGTAGAATCAAAATACTGCAGTACTAAAGGAAAGGATTCTCCATCTCCTGCAGCTCTTCCCTCCTTCCCGTACTATCTTCCCTTCTCTTTTCTGACATTTAGCTCTTCTTTCACCAACCCTCTGCAGTGTTAGTTTTTTCAGCAATTCCAAACTGCTCCTTCCCTTCTCTGGGTCAGCTGCATTCCCAGAAAGCAGCCATTTCAGTGATTAAAGGTATGGTTTGTCGCACAGGGTTTTGAGAGCAAGATATAAAGGAGGAAGAAAGCAATAGCTCTGGAGGTCATGAGGGAAAAAAAAGGAAGAGATTTTATACACCTCGTTATAAACATTTTACCTCACTGTAGTCAGCGATATTGATTTAAATTTGGTTTAGTTCAATTTACTTCAATAAACCTGTTGATATTCACGTTCATCTAGGTGAGCACAGAACATGCTTCAGAATTTATATTCTTTTCATATTCATTGCACATCTGCATGTTAAAAATCATGTGTGTGTCTTGAAGTGGTTTACAAAGGAAATAAAACAATTCTGTATGATGATTTCTCTACATTGTTGCCCCTAAAGCTTCTTCCAGCAATATCAGATTTTATATTTAAAAAGGATTGCAACTCTTCAGAGGCAAAAAGCTGAACAAGAGCAAATGGTACTTTTCAAGAAAACAGACCCTTCGGACACTAGGATGCCTTGTTAGGAGGATCCTACAAAACAGGCATTACAGCTACTTGATGAACTGGAACCTGAAAGAAAGTGGACCGACTGAAATTAAGTCTTTCTGGACAGCTTGGTATAATTAGATTTACAATCATATTATGTCTAGGTTTTCTACAAAGACCTTTGTTTAAACTTCAAAGGATGTCTGCTTCCTTTTAAAGTATTTCCACTACCTACATATCAAACCTGTCAGAGTGCAGAAATACTACATACCCTCTTTTCCTGCTCCAGGCCATAGTAAAATTTACTCTGACCAAAAGAATTAAAAAAAAAAAAAGAAAAAAAAAGGAAAAAAAAAATCTTATGCTTCTATTAAAACATATTACAACTGCAGTGGCAGTCCACTCCAGGAATATATGCTGGGGCTTGCTAGCATTCCAATGAAACAGAAGTTAAACAACATCAAGGACTTCTGTGTTACAGCTACCTAAAATAACTTAAAGGAAAAGAAAAGCAACCGTCTGATGCAGTGCTATAAAATAAAATGTGTAAGAAAAAGGCCTCTTTCACATTTTCAAATTTAGCCAAAGGAATAAATGTCATAATCTTGGCATCTCTGCCCTCATTCCTCATCCATCAGATTTGTGACAGTTTCAAAAAGACATTCATGAAGAAACTAACTCAGTGTCTCCTTTATATTAAGAGGAATTGAATAAAGCTTTAGGGCAAATAGCACATTATTTGCAATTTTAGGTAATTTTCTAACCAGAATTTATGCCAAATACTTATGACTCTTGTAAAATAACCCCCCAAAAGGCTTCTATTTATCAGGCTCAAACGTTTAACAGGTATGTGCTATGGTACCAATTAAATAAGGCGGTAAAAACTAAGTCCTCTGATAAATAACAAATGTTCTTCTAAGCCTGGTCCTCTTTCCCATCTTTTAGTTAATCTTCATTAAAAATAAGTGCATTAAAATATGTCATGTCTTTGGATGAGTGGTATTTATATATGGGGGTGGGGAGAAGAGAGAGTAATGAGAGAAACTGTCTCTTTGCTGTGAAGAGTTATCACTCCTAGAAATGAGAATTAAAATGTTCATTGACCTTCTCCTTCCTCTACAAATCACCTTTACAAATGATGGCTACTGATAAATGAGCTGTGTCTTTTGAATGCACAATACAATCCAGTACTATGTGAGACAAAGGGGAAGACATGAAAGCAAGGCAGAATTCACTGGTGGCAGTGCCTATCTGGAGGAACAGAGAAGTTCCTTCAACTGTTCCAAGTTACTTGACACAATTACACGTTGTATAAAAGCATAAAATTAACTACATTAACTTTTTAAAATAAAAGATTGACTAAGAAGGTTGCTTGTTGATGACTCTTCTAGCTCTAATACAAGAAAAGCTGTTTTTGAGAGCATTATCTGGGTTCAATAAGTAGATTTGTTCTAGCCATGACATGTTTTCAGCTATGCCAAGTCTTTTTTTGGATACCTGAAGTTATCCGATATACTGTTTGATATACATATAGTATTGTATTCCCTTGTAAATACTGCCTTACTGTTAGAAAAGACTCGAAAATATTAAGCTCAGACTTTATCACATTTGACAAGTCACAGCAGAATCCAAGACAAATACAGGTTAGAAACAGCTGTTCATAGTAAAACTTAATTATACTGAGCAATTTGGATTGTCAGAAAGAAACAGCTAGTACCTGTGGGCAAGGCAGTAGTGAGAGCTCTAATACCCAATTAGCACACATGGATCAAAAGAAGAAAAGGATCTTAATTTCTGTTAAATAGGGAGGGGTCAGCAAGAAAACCAACTGAGTCTTTAGTTACTACAGCTTACTTTGATGTTTAATAAGAAATAACAACTAAGACTTTTTTGCTATTTTGATTTTCTTCATGTGATACCATAAAGAGGAAGACCTGATAGCAAAGTTGTGTGTTTCCTTAAGATCTGCTGCTGTTGAATTACTGGAACGGGTTAAAATTCCTTGCTGAGCAGCTGCTCATCAGCAAACTGTAAGTTGTACCTCAGAAATGGTTGTGCATGGTCACCTGCCCAGTGAGATGTCAAATTTGTGAAATTCAAAGAAAATGCTGAAGAGGTTTTTCACTTAGAAGTTGTTGTTCATGTTCTTTCAATTCTTTCCACTAGCAATAACAAATGAAACACATGTGGTTTTCTGCCACAAAATGAGGAGTCTCCAAGGTAACAAGGGCACTGAGTTACAGACAAAACACACAAAACTTTATTTATTGTAATATACCTCTAATTCATTCCTATTAGAGGTTTCACAGCTGAGTTAGACACAGTCAAAAAACCAGCAGGCACCTGAACGAAAAAGGTGGTGGCATTTAATCTTGAAGGCAATAGCATTTTTGGCCGTTCAGGAATTTTAAATGGTGTCATATCACTTGTAAAACACACGGTGAGTGTATCATGCCATTATCGATAAAAAGATAAGCTTTTTCTTTTTTAAAAAAGAAACTCAAATAGGTAGATATTTAATATGCTCTATTAAAATACAATTTTATGATAGTATATATTAAAAAGTAGACTGCTAAAAACTCTGGGCCATATTTGTAATAAAGATTAATTTGCGTGTCCTTAAGCTAAATTTCTTGGGATTCTCTGGTATATTCAAAACCAGTTTTGTATTTATAGCTTAGGCAAGGTGTGTAAGGAAGGAAGTCTCTGCTCCATGTTTCTTGTCAGTGAGTCTTCAGTTTGCTAGATATGGAAAATCGGCTACAACACTTGGATAGCAACAGATTAAAGAACTTCCAGGCTAATCCCATAGTTTTTATTGACAGCTGGGCACTTGATGTGTGCCCACCAAAGCTCTGTTGCCTCCAGTGCTTCTGAGGAGCTTTGACATGGGCTCTGAAGCAGTGCTAAAACCACAAGGCCTTCAGAGCCCAACTGCTTTGAGAAGGGCCTATTTTTGTTATGGAACTAGTAATTATGTTATTAGGCCTGGGTAAAAACTGAACTACAACAGCAGGAATTGAAAACAGGTTTATTTCACTGAAGCATTACATTGGCCAACCGGAACCAGCACAACAGTAAGCACATGCTTACACCACAGCTTATCCTAGACAGGCCTTCCAAGAACAGTTACAAGCCAAAAAGACAAAAAAGCTGCCTCTGAGCCCAACAAGGGCTCCTCCTTCCTAAAGGAGGGACAGAGGCGGGTCCGAGGGGCGGCAGCAGCCCCTGCGCGTCCCTCAGGAGGGGCCCTGAGGGGGCCGCCGCCGCTCCCCCCTCATGGCGGCCCCACCTCGCGCCCCAACGCTCCCGTCAGCCGCCACGCGCCCTAACGGCCCGCAACGGCCGCCATTTTAAAAGAGCTCGCGTGCCCCGCCCCTCTGCCCTCTGGCTCACTCTGACTGGCCAGCGCCTGCTGTCAATCACTCCCGCGCCCACCTCAGCCGGCTGCTGATTGGCTGAGCCGGGGCAGGGAGAGGGAAAGCTGTGGCGGCGGTGTCAGCTCTGCCTGGCAGCGGTGTTGTGAGGGGCGGACAGACGGCGGAGCCGGCCTGAGGGCGTCCCGCTCGGGTAAATGGCGCCCTGAGGAGACGGGCGGGGTGTTTTGCGGGCTGCTGGACGCGTCCAAAGCTCAAGGTTTTGAAGTCAAGTTTTAGGGGATTTTTTTTTTTTTAAATTACTGTTTTGTGTTGGGCATTGCGTGAACGTTATCTTTCCAGAATGGTTGCTTACATAGGTTCCTGTCCCAGAATGAATACCTGGTTGATAGAAAAGAAAAATCGATATTACTACCACAGATTTACATAAACTAGACCGTATGTCATTATGTACACAACTTACATTATTACTCAATACTGCTATAAATCTATAAGCTAAATTCTGTATAATTATATACACAAAACCTTTCTTTTTCTGGGATGGAAAGAAAGGAGTTGTGTTTATTCTGTCAGTGTTCTAATTAAGGAACGTGTATAGGCTGTTAAAGCGTCAGCTGTTGTGGAAAGACTGCACCAAAGAACAGGGTCATGACTCAAGAACAGGGCTGTGATTCAAAGCTTGGTTAAAGGGGCTAAGCTGTTGGGCAAAATAATGCAAACACAGAACAGTAATATCACGGTATAATGTGCATTAAATGTGGCGGTGGAAGGGGCTTAATCATTAAAACCAGTCTAGCCACAAGTAGTTATGGCATAAATCTTCTGAAAAACCTTTATAAACATACACAGACTTACTTTAGATTGAGGAACTGTAGTGGTTTTAGTGGAATATCTAAGTGAAGAACAGTAAGACTTCTAACAACCATGGGGCTGGTTAATGTCTTTAGTATGGAGGTAAGAACTTGGTCAGCGTGACAAGCAATCATCTGAAAACCCTTCTATGTGAAAGGGTGGGTGGGATAAGTTTTGCTACGCTACCTATTTGTATGTATGGCTTTATTTTCAGTAGTTCTTGTTTCTGGTAGCAGTAGGAAGTTACCTGGATGGGACGGCTGTTGTGTGAAAAATAAGCTGTATAGATAATGGTGCTTATTTGGGTAATGAAGCTAGAAGTAAAAGTTCATTGAAGTTTAGTTTGTACAAAAAAAAAACAACCAAGAGTAACAAGATGAAGAGGACAAGGTGACTTCTGCTTCAGACTGTAGAAAATGGATGCAATTATAGCTGCTTTGGGATCCTTCTTCCTTCCTTTTCGGCAGCATCGATCAATTTAATGCAGCAATGGAATTAGTTCAAGTTTGGTGCAGCACTTGAGGTAATTTGTTTCTTGGGACCTTGAGTGATGGGAAGTCCAACAAAGAGACAGGCACATGAATGCTTACTCTCTGTGGTTTAGTTCCCTTTATTCTCTGCTTTCCATATACTTCACTAGTGAAGGTCTTAACTAGGTCCAATGAAGGGAACTTAATTGTTCAGCAGATAACTGAGTTTTGACGAGACGTTTTTTGTGAAATCAAGCCTGGTATTAGCTGTTTTTCATGGTGGGGGTGGAGTAGAGAATTCTTGAATTCTTCAGGATGTTACTTAGTGAAGCTTCAATTTATTGAAGACAAAGCAAGGTGAAAATATAAAGGGCATTAAAGAATAAACAGTTGTAGTTGATGTTTCTCATGGTGATTTTTTTTTTTTTTGGCTGCGTGTCTTTTGGAGAATGAGGGACATGCCACGTGGACAGGCCACTTGGACCAGGGATTGAAGTGTTGAAGAAGATAGCTTGGCTAAGTATTGTGGACCTTACAGCAGAAAATCTTGGGAAAAAAACAGGGCAAGGAGAGAAAGTCAGTGAAAAAATCTGACTTTGAAGTCAGACTTTGTGAGTAGTGTGACTAGTAAAGTTCTTAATTACTGTGTGGTTTTCTGGGTGTGATTAGTTTCCTGTGACCTAGATAACAGAAACTTAAAGCTGTTGTAGGATATCTTGGCACGCTGGGAAATAGTGGTCATGGCAGCAACAAGTCTTTTGATAAAAGCTTGATATTGATAAACCTTTTTCAGTTTTGATGTGAAAATGGATAAAGGCATGAAAATAAGGACCCTGGGGTGGAATTATCTCAGCTTCTTAGTTTTGACTGACAGTTCTGCCAAGTTTTATTATATATTGGTTTTAATTAAATTATTTTTGTTCCTGAATTCTTCGAATTCTTTACGTTAATTAGACATGGACTTAGTGCATTTCTGAAGTCTTTTTTTTGGACTCAAATCCAGTTTTAAAATCATTGGTACTTCCATAAAATAGAGTAATAAGAGAGAGGAATTTGTCCCTTTGAGTAGCGTTTAGGTCTCTATACAACTGTGATAACAAGCTTTATGAAAGAATTCATTATTGTAACTTGAAGGACAGCATACTTAGAAAATAGTTGTGATACTATTTGTATAAAAAAAAAAAACAACAACACACAGAATATAAAATTGCTGCTTCAAGTTGAAGATTATTACAGCTACGGAACAATGTTTTGAAAACAAGTATGTAGATGGTAGTAATTGCATGTAGGATTGCAGTCTTATGCTAAATAAAGTCACATTAAATAGCCAAATGTAGCATGAGTTGTGTTTTTCCGTGCTTTGGTAGTTTCTGTATACAGACAACAGCTTAGACTTACCTGCCCTGAAGTATCTGTGATATTCTGTTGAAGCTATTGCAGATATGCATGAGGAAAATACAGCTGCAACAAATGGATGTGGCAAAACCAGAAGTAGTACTCAGAATGAGGCTGCCTTACTGGCTCTGATGGAGAAGACTGGATACAGCATGGTTCAAGAAAATGGGCAAAGAAAATTTGGTGGTCCTCCACCAGGTAAGCATTTCATTTGAGATCACAAAGTTGAGGTTTTTGTTTAAGAATAGCAATACCCTTAGTTTTGAGTAGAACTCATGAAGAGTGTTTTTGTTTAAAGACATTGCAAGGTCATGTAACTGGCATGATTATGGGGATGTGTGAAACTAATATTTTGTGCTGGAAGTGCTGAAAGCTTATGAAATAAATGGATAAAACCCAAAAGAATGATTTTTGTTGTTTTCATTTTGAGTGAAGAAACTTAAGTACAGAAGGAGGAATAGTTCACTAGGTGTCTTTCTTAATTACATTTTTTTCATTGTTCTTGTATTCAAGAGTTTGAACACATGGTTTTGTTTTCTTTTACCAAAACGTCACTGTGTTTTTTATTCTCGTTGTTCTTGAGAACGTTTTAAGAAAAGAGATGGTTTCTAAATCATGTAGTTTCAACTTCTTGGGTGTTTACATTCTCCTTCGTTGCTGCTGTGTCGAGCCTGATGACTTTTTTTTCCCCAAAAATGCATTTTCAGAAAAGTATCTGGCTTTGATTTTGAGAGCCGTGGAAGATGGGTTTGTCTACTCTACCCTTAGCTTGTTAAAATGGGTAACATCTCTCATGCTGAATTCAGGCTTTTTTTCTAGTCTGAAATAGTTTTTCTGAGTTTTCCTGATAAGACATTTAGTACCTGCCATTCTCTCTAACAATACTGTCAGTTACCTATATATAATAATTTTGCCTTAAGTTGCGGCTGTAACTCTTCTTTTTGAGACAGATTATGCATTTACACAAGCAGAAAGATGGTAGATTCTTCGTGCTGCTGTTTTGGATCATTCTCCCTAGTGACCTGTGATCCCATGGCTTTAAGTCATGTTTGTAAGCCTGAGCTCTACTGCTCATTCCTACATGCAGTTTAACAGACAGCTGTATCAAAATGATTGCTGTTTGGAAGCTTTTCCTGACTAAAATTACCAGCCCACTTTTATCAGCATTGGTAAAATAGAAGAAGAGGGCCGAATGAAATTCTTTTGAAAATGACCCTGAATACAGAACTGCAGGGCTTTGCTGACTGCTTTCTGAGAATTCAGCCTGCTTCTATGCTAATATATAAATACATATTTTCATAATGAAAACATTGTGTAATGTAAAATTACAATTTTAATTAGAATGTTACAGAATATTAGGTGTATTCCTTTGGCAAAAAGTATGTTTATTAATGGACTTTGTTAATCTTTTCTGAAATTAGATCTGTTGGACAAGGTATTTTCGATAGATCTGTTCACTGACATTCATTATTTGTCTACTTCAAGTCTTCATGTATTTTCTTATTTGCTTAGGCTGGAAGTTGCCCTAAATAACTACGAACATTTTTCTAGGACAAATGAGACCTGGATGTTTGAGATGGTTTCTGAGAAACTACAATTACTATTTGCAATTTTTTTGTGAATTTTGATTGTTTATGACGTAGTTCATATAAGCTTGTGTTGTTGTTGAAGGAGACATAGCTTCGTTTTTCTGTTACCATGCTGTTTGTTTGGCTGTCGTATTATCCAGAGCAAGCAGTTGATCTGGCTCAAAATGAACCATAAAACCTGATTCATTAATTATTTTTAATTTTTCGTCACCTTCACTGTCAGTAGCAAGGTTCTTGTCACTTTTGCCACTTGAAGAAAGTTTATCAGAAAAGTGTTTTTGAAAAAACAAAACAATTTTAATTCCTTTGTTTGTTCCTCTGCTTAGATTGCTGCAAACATAATATACTTATGTGTGTAATTAGTGTACAGTTTATAAACTTAATCTGCAAGAAAGCAAAAATTTCCTAGTGGTTCTATTTAAAAAAAAAAAAAAATCAAATTCAGGAGTAAATTACTTGCCCTTTGGTGATATGTATGTGAGGGAAAAAATGTAAGTTAATTACAGAATAAATCATATTTAGGTGATCATGAAATTCAAGCCAAAGTGAAACATTTAATTATTTTTCTTGTTGTAACTTGATAACTGTCATATTTTTCCTTTGCTTCCTTATGCTTTGTCATTTCATACTCATACTTAGTTACCAATTTTTTTTCTAACAGTTTTGTACCCCTCGCTTTCTCTTCTGTAGAGAATCTTTCTTGTCAAAGCCTTCAAAAATATACTAGTTATCATTGAATGATATGTCTGATTTGAAACTCTTTTCTAATTTATTTGCCTAACTTAAAAAAATAAAAATGAGCCACTTTTTTTTTTTTTTTAAATACAGATTTTTGGAAAATAAATGACATCATTACGGACCATTACTCCGTATTTTTAAAAGCGTATACTCATTTTTTACATTATCTGTTGAACATGTATGAACGCGGCATGTATGGCAGAGATACAGTCTTTATTATATATCAGTGTGCTTGGCATAAGGACAAGATGCATGGATCTGTTTTGTGGATTTTACTTTTTTTCGCCCCTTAGCATCCAATTCAAGCATGTGAAAACTGATCCATTTTGGGAGGAAAAATACTCAGTGTTCTTGGGTACTGAAAAAAAGGATGGTTTCATATTCTACCATCCTTAGGGATTTCTTGTTTTAGTGGATGAACGGAGATTGTGAAACCAAGATATTGGACCTTTTGAGTGGTGTTGAGGAGGGACAAAAAGCTCTGGGGACTTCCGAAAGCTTCTTAAAATGTGGGCAAGAAGTGTGATGAAATGTTTAAAATTGTAAAATGTTAAATGTATAAAGTATAACATGTTCTTTCTCTAGCAATTGAGTTACCTCATATCAATTGTACTAATAAGTAACACATAATTTTAAGGGGCAAAAAATGATTGAAATGTAGACTGACAACAAGCTTGTCAGTGTTTTAGGTAATCTTAGTTTCGGTGGCTTGCCATCCAAATTCAAGTGAAAGAAATGGAAAAAGAATTTAGAAAAACAGGAAAAAAAAGGAAAGAAAGGACTATTGCCCTATGTGTACAGTTTGTATTTAAACATAAATACTTAAGATGAGAATATACCAGTTTTAAACAGAGACTGATAGTAAATAAGTAACTCCCAACCCCAGATTGTGTTGTGGAGGTGTGCCTGTCTGGCATTTGTACTAAGGTTTCTGTTGGACAATTTATTTTAAGGTTGGGAAGGTCCTCCACCACCTCGTGGATGTGAAGTTTTTGTGGGTAAGATTCCTCGTGATATGTATGAAGATGAATTGGTTCCTATTTTCGAGAGAGCTGGGAAGATCTACGAGTTTAGGCTGATGATGGAATTCAGTGGTGAGAATCGAGGCTATGCTTTTGTAATGTACACTGCTAAAGAGGAAGCCCAGCTAGCCATCAAGATTCTTAACAACTACGAAATTCGTCCAGGGAAGTTTATTGGTGTCTGCGTCAGCTTGGACAACTGCAGACTATTTATTGGAGCTATTCCAAAAGAAAAGAAAAAACAAGAAATACTGAATGAAATGAAAAAAGTTACAGAAGGAGTGGTGGATGTCATCGTTTATCCAAATGCCACTGACAAAACTAAAAATCGTGGCTTTGCTTTCGTAGAATATGAGTCTCACAGAGCAGCTGCAATGGCTAGAAGGAGGCTAATCCCAGGTAAACCTCTTTTTAATTAAATCAAATTCTGGGGTGGCAGAATATGTAACTCTTTTTTTCTTTTTTTTGGGGGGGGGGGAATAGTAATCTCTTTTCTCTTTGATTTATTGTACTTTGAGAGTTACAAAACTGTAGTAGTGCTTTTCAGCTAAAACAATTTTTGTTTATGAATCATTTTTTAAAATAAGTGAAATTTTAAGCAGTTCCAAGAACAAAAAGAAGCGTTTTATTAACACAAGTTACTGCAATTTACAAGATAGATATTTGCTTGGGCAAGCATCAAGTCTTCATTTGCATGTACTAGTCCCTGCACGGGAATTCTTTCAAAGCTGAGCTCAAATTGTGTCCCTTGTTTTCATTGAGGGGTATGAATGAAGTTACTGATATTTCATATTTTAAAGATGGTTGAAAGCATGTCTTTAATACTTTAGTAGAGAATCATTTGTTTTGATTATTTTCTTTAATTATTTCAGGTAGTAACATTTTACAAATTTTGCTTAAGTGGCAGACAACAGAACCGTCTGTTTCTGGTGGTGTGCATCATGTTTGTTTGCTTTTTATAGAGGTAATCTATAAGAATGGCTTTGTTTTCCTTTGCACCTTTCTTATTGATGTAATGCTTCTTTGCTGTAGGAACGTTCCAGCTCTGGGGTCATACTATTCAAGTAGATTGGGCAGACCCAGAGAAAGAAGTTGATGAAGAAACAATGCAGAGAGTCAAAGTGTTGTATGTAAGAAATTTAATGCTCTCTACTACAGAAGACACGATTAAAGCTGAATTCAACAAGTTCAAGCCAGGAGTAGTTGAACGTGTGAAGAAGCTGAGAGACTATGCTTTTGTTCATTTTTTCAACCGAGAGGATGCAGTTGCTGCCATGTCTGTAATGAATGGGAGGTGCATTGATGGAGCTAGTATTGAGGTAACACTGGCAAAGCCAATTAACAAAGAAAGTACTTGGAAGCAACATTTTAATGATCAGATAAGTCCCTCTTCTGAAAGTCTCTTAGGGTTTCCCAGCAAAGAGGATGGTCATCAAAAATCTGCATGGAAACAAGCAAACCTTTCAGTTCGTCTTAATGGTCAGCACAGTCCAAGCCCCCCTGAAGTTGAAAGGTGTACATACCCATTTCTTCCAGGAACAAAGCTTACTCCAATTAGTATGTATTCCTTAAAATCTAGTCACTTCAGTTCTGCAGTAATGCATCTGGATTATTTTTGCTATAAAAATAACTGGGTACCACCAGAATACTACCTGTATTCAACCACGAGTCAGGATGGGAAAATACTTCTGGTGTACAAGGTACTTGTTCCTAGTATTGCATATGGTTCCCAGAGTTACTTCATGCCAGACAAACTCTGTACAACATTAGAAGATGCGAAGGAATTGGCAGCACAGTTGACACTTCTGCATCTAGGTAAGCATAAATGCTTTTAAATGGTTCTTAAGAAACAAAGCTAAAAAAGTTAACTTCAACATTGTTCTTTGTGTATAGTTTTGGAAAGCTCTTTTTTTTTCATTGCTCTCTATAGACATTTTCAGCACTATAATGGTATCATTGGAGTGTTCTTGAAGTGAAACGTGCTTTTTAATTATTTTTTCTAAACCAAAAAAGGGAGAAAACTGAGATGCAGTTATTCTTAATTCTTTCAAAGTTTAGCATCTTCGTGTGTATTTATTTCTTAAAATTAGAATGTGGCTGCTAGAAAGTAGAAGTTCTAATATTATAAAAACCTATGATACCCGTTCTTCTTGTAACTGAGAAAGCAAATTACTGCAATTCTGACAGTCCATTATCCCTCCTTCTGTTTGAAGTCAAAATACGAAAATAATATAAAATGTAATGTTTGACATCTGGTTCCTGTCCAGTATTTTTCAGTTCTGTAATACTGTGCTGTAGCATCCAAAACACAGAACTGATTTATAGTGTCATGTCATTTCATTAGTAATTGTAGCAGCCCTCAGCTGATAAAACATTCAAAATGAAATCAGAATTTCAGCCCTTTGGTAAATGGATTTGAAGGCTGTTACACAGACATACCATATGCTTTAAAAAATTGTATTTCCAGATGAAACGTTGTGTAATTTATTCCATCTACTCTTATCAGCAGTTGTACTTTCTCTTCCCTTCCTTTTTCATCCTGGTGTATTTCAAGATGAGATAGGACTGACCTTTATAGGTTTGCAGGTATTATGAACCGTCACTTGACTTCTCTGATCTGCTGAGTAATATTCTTGTGTATCAGTACCATGCTTTCTTTCAGCATGCCTAGATCTGTAGGTGCTGTATTGTGAAATTAATTCTTGCTAGACTTTTGTGCAGCAACATGAATATTTTTCTGTCATTAAAAAATATTTCTAGTTATTTCTAGAGCCAGAGGCTTCCTTTCTTTCTGTGAAGAATTATATTGGAGATAATAGGCTGTTCAGCTAACACAAACTAGTTTATTGTCCTATTCTATGTAAAAGACTTATAGTTAGCTTTTATTACCATTTAAAAGAGGGGCAAAGCAAGAGTTGTTTGGGCTAAGGCATAGTTTGGGTTTTGGAGTGGCCATAGGCACATTATCTACAAGTCATATCTAATATCTAGGAATTTCGGGCAGTTTGTACTTCCGTTACTTTTATTTCAGTGTATTAAAGAGACCACAGTGTTTTTCTCACTTTCTGGTTTTAGGAAAAGCATGTGTTAGAATGTCAGTCTCCTGGGGCTGAACTTGCACGTTGAAAGGCACAAAATTCCTTACAGGCAGTGTCTGAGGCATTGGGCTTGGTGATGCTGGATCGTGCAGCTCTAGATAGTGGCATGGTAAGATTGTACAATGCAGCAAATAGTCATTTCTGATTAGCTGTGCATGCATGCAGCACTCAGCAATGCATCCACGTGAATAATAGTTTCAAAAAAAAAAAAGAAGTCAAATTATGTATGGCTTGCTGCGTTCTCTTCTCAAAGTATCTTCTGCTGCTGGTTATAATTTTTTGGTTTGATTCTTTTTTAGATATGAAGGGAGGATAAATGAGATTAGATGAAGAAGAGTTTATTATAATGGCTTCACTTAATAATTTTGGTCCAGTAACCCTAAATTTTCAGGGGAAAAAATGATAACCACAAGGTTAAGTGTGCTTCTGTGTTAATGACACTTCTGTTCCTAAGAAATGCTTCAAGACAGCATTCTCCATTCTGTGCTTTGTTTCCCTGCATATCTGGCCGTGCATATCTGCCCATTTTGTGGCTTAAAGCTACCATTATAAAAAGGTGCGCTCGAAATTGTTTTGATGATTTCTTTCTCAGAGGAGTATAAGAGAGAACTTTAAACTGAGAATGCCTATCCACAGCTGTTACCAAATCCAGAATGCAACAAGTTTAAAAAAAAAAAAATAATGAAGTGTGTGTTGAGCTTTTTATCTTCAATTATAGTTGTAAGCTCTATAAGGGAAAATGTTTTAAAGTGAATTTAAACTAACAGTATTTTAAAGCTTTGTAACATTTCAGGGTTCTATGTGTACTGCAAGTGGTGTGAGTTTTTACCAGAATTCCCAAATCCCAGGTTTGGATTTTTAAAAGCCACCTAATGGCCTGGTACTAGTAATGCTGTCTTGTTATCTTTGAACTCTGAATGTTCTTTATTCTTCTGTTGTCTCTGTGCATCCTCTTCTCTGAGGATTTGGTTCAGCACAGAGCATGCACAGCCTTCTTTCAGAGCAAGTGTAACTGACTTCTGAAAGACACACCTTTTTCATGTTGATTTAAAAACCTCTGTTTGGTGTTTCACATTGTTGTAATACCAAAACATAGCTTTAAGGACTGTAGAAATAGTGTTTTGTTTTTCTGTATTTCCCCCCATCTAATCTACAGAAGTTTTTATTCTAAGTTAATATACTCTGTTGAAAGAAATACCTGTTGCTGGATGGGACAGAAGATCCCTCTTACTCAGTGAAGTGTCTGTCATATGGTCTGACATGTTCAATGATGCTGCATGGGTATGTGTGCTTGTAAGTAGCAATGATTTTGAGAAAAGTCTCTGTGTACTTCATCTTGGAAGCAACTTGCTATAAATACGAGTATGCAAAGATGACCCAGAATAATTCCAGCTGGTAAGTAATTTTCTTACAGGAACATAAAGGTGTTGCCTGCTTAATTTTCTGTAATGTTTATAGTTTGTTTCTTTTAAAAGTCATGTAAGCAGATTAAGGTGAACGAGAAAGGGCTGCTCTGAGAGAATTTGAAAATAGAATACATGGAGAAAAGCTGTTAGAAACCAGAATGAAAAAGTCGTCTTCCTAGTAATGTGTGCCATGCTGAAGTCCAGAGACTATCCAAACAGTGGGGCAAGAGTATGAGTTTTCCAGAAGGTTTAAGAGGTAACAGCAGAACATAATTTTTGCCTTATTTTAGGAAGAAAAAAGGAATTGTGACTGTAAAAGTTAAGAGAATATCTGTAATTATTTTGTTTGCTGTTTTAGTAGTTGTCTTTTTTTGTGTGTTTGAAAGGCAGAGTCAAGGTTTTGTCTTTTTTTTTTTTTTTTTTTTTTTTCCCCCATAATGACTTTCATTAAGGTTTGAAGGGTGCATTAAGTTGAAGACTGTCTTTCTGACCTTTATGCAAAAGGATTGAATTTCAGGTTCCTTATGCTATCATTTGTGCTGAGCAGTCACAAACTTTGCAGCTATATACTTCGTTTGGTGTTGATAGACAAACTGTTGGTAAAGGCAGGCTTCCCCTAATCATTTTTTCCTTACGTCTTGTTTTGGTTTACTTGGTACACTTCAAGATGTATTAAGTTTTGTTTTCTAACTCCTCACACATTGCTTCTTAAAGCAAAAATATGTGATTTGACAAAGTTTCTTAATTCTTAAAGCCGAAGAAGACACTCTTAGCTAGTCCTATTTCTTGCAAAGGTAGACAAAATTTCAACAAGATGCATCTTATTATTTCTTTTGTTGATAAGGAGATGAATTGGACTTACTTTGGATATATTTATTTTTTGTGCGTAGACGGGCACTGAGCTTTTTAAAGAAAGCTGTGGATGTTCTGCAGAGTAGATAGTGTTTTAACAGCTTACTGCAACTCTTTCCTTTTTGAGGTGTGCAGCCCCATTCCCCAGGTGACATCTCTGAGGTTACATGGTGTCAGAAATACTGTCAACATCTTAGCTCTGTACAGTAGCAGTAAGTACAAAAGCAAAACAGCAGCTTGTGGTTGGTCAACACCTCAAGGCTGGTATGGGGTAGGTATACCATCCCTGGAAACCTGCTAGAATACAGGAGGAAAAAAAAAGGCATATACTACTGGTGTTGCTACATAATGCAGAATAGCGAGGGGCAACCAAAGTAAAGCTGCACTTCTCAGTTTTCAGAAAACAGTTTTCATGATGCTGCAGTGCTGCACATAGAGTATAGGTAATCTCCATGAGAAAAGAGGATTTATTGATATTTCTCTGTTACCATGTGTATGTCTTGGGGTATGTAGAAGGACCTTGTAGATTCAGAAAGGTCTCTGTTCCTCTGAATTTGGTGTATTATTGTTTGAGATCATCTGGTGATCTAAGATCTCTAAGATCACATTTTTACACAAACAGTTCTTTTTATGTAAACATTCACATTTTGATCAACTTAAGTTGAATGTCAAAACAAGTTTTTTTGTTGTTGTTTTTTTTTTTTTACCAACTATGTTATGCACCTGGTAAAGTTTGGAGAATACTCAGTCTGTTTTTCATGAACATTTTGGGTGTACTTTGTATATAGTCAAGAGAAGAAAAAGGAGAACTGAAAGTGCAGGAATAAAGGTTTTTAGAGAAAAAAAATATTGTAAAAATCATAAAATACTGATTATGTAACTTCAGTATTTTTCTGTTGGTCATTGCAAATAGTGTATTTTTATCTAAATGTTATACTACAAGTAGAAAGTTATTTTTTAATGTTAGAGCAGTTTTTTTTATCAACACAATAAGCGAGATATATAAAATTAGGATATTCACACAGTAATGACATCTTTACTAATCTCCTGTATCTAGTATAAAGCGCTCTATTATTAAAAACAGGTATTTCTGTATCAACAGTACTTGTTGCTGTATACAGTAGTTCTGAATAGATAGCAGTACAACAACTTACCACTTGGTGTCACCTGAATATTTTGAAAATGGTTCTCAGAAGACAGACACGATTTCAGTGAGAGACAAATAAGCTATATTTTAATGTTACTAGATAAGCCTGGAGTTTTTTAATTCCTTGTTCTGTTCATGATTTATTTAAATATATGGAAACTATATATCTAGGTGTTCATTTTTGGGATATGGAGCCAGGCTGCATGTTGAAGTTCCAGAAGAAGGTGACAGTTTACAGTTCAGGTTGGGAGGGATAAGAGGGAAGACACAGAATAGAAAGAAAACTCTACGCCCTGTAGAAGAAATGGTTACTTTCTCTGTTATTTTGAACATCGTTTTAGTGTGGGTTTGTCTCTAGAAGTTGCATGACACCTTGGTGTTCTCAAGTTATGCTTTGCTGTCAGGTGTGGTGCCCATGTAGAAAAACATGGTTGGTAACGCTTCCAACTCCTGCCTTTTTGGACTCTGTCCTTCAGGCTAACTAGACACGAGGCAGCTCCAATTTTGAGACTATATAGCTGCATTAATTAATGCAGAAGTTGCTCCAAGACCAGCAGTGACATAGTGCAGAGCCGAATTGAAACTAAAAAGTCTGTTGAGAGGTGTTATTTATCTGTCAGGTACCTTGCATCATTAATACAGCTTTGTAGGTTCTGGAATCAATTCGGCTCATCCAGATGACGTTGAAGTACAGGTAAAGGAGAACCTGAAGTTGTGTCAATTTGAGTTGCAGGATAATTTCTACCTCCCTTTCTTCAGTAAATGTAATCATCTGAGGCCTGAAAAAGCAGAACGTTCTTCTCAGAATGATTTCTGGCTTTACTTACTGCTGGTGGAACTCTACTGGTATAAGGAAATTTTGATTTGTTTGTTAGATTACACATTAAACTGACTTTATTTTAATTGTGTTCATTAATTTCTTGTATAAGAAATTTATTTGGATATAATTGCTTGTTAAATTATACTCAAATTCATATACACTACATTTTCTTGTGAAATACTAGTTTCTGTTTGGTGAATGTAATTGCATGGATACGCATTTATTTTAGAATGGACATACTAAATGGAGTCAATTGTAATAGTGCATGCAGGTATAAATACAGAGTTAGGTAGCTGTGACCCCTATAGTTAGTAAACATACAGGTGCTTTAATATCTAAGAGTTCTGAAAAGCTTTTCTGATGTAACTGTAGCACTGAGGTCCATTGTGTTTACTAGTGACTTCTCTGTTTGGTTAGTAACTGGCTATCAATTTTCTATTTATTTATTACAAACAAACAAACAAAAAAAAAACAAACAACACATCCAGTGTTTGGTTTCCTGCATATGCTGTAGTCATGTTCCTATCTGGAAGTGGTGGAGATTCAGAAAGGTCCCTGTAGTTGTAGATCTTCCTCTCCCATCTTACTCATTTTCATGATCTATTTTGGAGGCTGAGGATAGTCCCTTCAGTTTCCTTCTGTTAGGAGTAAAAGCTTTCATAGTCTTGTACTAAATTCATATTATAGCAGGACTCTGTTTTACATAGTCCCCAATTTTTTTATTTTATTTTATTTTATTTTGTGGAAATAACATCACTAAGTAAAATCTTGTTAGTCTTAGAATGTTGTGATAGCCTCTTTAAAGATCAGTGTTGTTTTTACTGCTGTATTTCGGAGAGAGAGAACCTGAATTGTAAATTCAGATGTTTGGCAAATTCTAGTTTACAAAAATGCAAGAGTCTATATTGTTATTTAGCTAAAGCTTTTTTTAGTAAGATCAGAATAAAGAGTAAACAGCTCTCTCCTCTCCTTCTCCCCCAGCTGAAACTAAATTTAGATGAAAAAATACTTGAACTATATTTGGTCCAAGTGAAGACCTTCTTCATTTATTTAAGCAAGTTTAAAAAGAATAGCATTGCCTTTCTTGATAACAAAACATCAGATGTCTTGTAAAACACAAAGATAGACAAAACATCTGGAAACTAAAGTTTTATTTGTACTGTTTATCTGCAAAATAAATTACTATTTCTGTTTTGTTTTTCTTATAAATAGTTAACATTTAAAATGGAAGACTTCATATGTTCTACAGAAAATGAGAACTTAGCATAGTCAGTTGGAAGGAACCTACAAACGTAGAGTCCAACTCCCTGACCACTTAGTGTAAGAAATAAAGTACTCGATTCAAAACTAGCTCTGCCAGGATTCTAAAGCATTTAGAAAAGAAACAATATTTTTTTTTTTGCTAATGTTCAATATTTCCTAGGTAGCCCATCTGATTTCAGTGGAACACTGTGCAGAATAAATTATTATTAGATTACCAGGAGTCAGAAAACATGGTTCTTGACTGAAGTTAATATAGTCCCTCAACTTGAAGTAACTCCTTTATATTTACCAGAGAACTCCTTTATTTTTTTTTGTTTAAGTTTTGCTTTCCTTAAAGAGGTTTAAGAATAATAATAAAAAAAATCCTCTTAATTTCCAGCAGAGTACATTCCTGCCCATGGCAGGGGGGTTGGAACTATATGATCTCTAAGGTCCCTTCCAACCCGAGCTGGTCTGTGACTCATTCTATGATATTCCCTATATAGTAATGGGAAACAAAAAATGAGACTTCAGCAAACTGCTCTATTAAAAATGTACTGGACATCACATGTTATTTCTCTCGTTAGAAGAGACAGAGTTACAGTTTTGATGTCTTTATGGAACAAGACACAAATGTTTTGTGTCTTGATTTCTTTTAGACTTCTTTTAGACTTTGTCCAAGCTGCTTCTCCTTAGTTCTGTGTTGCAGGGTTTATGAAGGGCTGTTGCATGGCTACACAGCAGTTAATGACTTTTTTTTTCTTGATTAGACATTCCTAAAAATCAAATTTCTTCACAAATCTGGTGAGGGAACTATAAATCCTATACTGTCCTATAACAATTAAGTAAGCTTTGCTACTATCCATCTGGATATTAACAATTTGGTTCATATAGTGTCAAGGTTTCTGTGTTACAAAATGTCAGTGCTGTGTATGATTCTTCCAGTGCTGATGCAAATGGTCTCCTGAATTTACAATTTAAAATTTCATTCAGGGAAACTCCATCAGCACATGTAGACCTATGCAGCACATTGGAAGATGGTAGAATCTCTTTCTAGTCCTTAAGATAATACTCTCTGCAGCAAGAGGCTGGGTCCTGGGAGGTTTCTCCCTGCTGAATCTGACTTGGGAGTTAAGGGGAAGAAGTTTCATTAAAATTTTCTCAGTTTTAGGGATCTGCCAGATTTTATAAGTGTATTCAACAATAAAATATCCTTTGTTCCCCTGCACCTGCTATTCCATGTGACATCGCACTGTGACACACTTTAAGAAGTTAATTTTCAGGTAGAAGAAAGCATTTAGAGGCACTAGAAAAGTAAAGATACTACTACATCTGTGAATCAAGGAAAAGCATTTTAGTGGCTAATTAGAGCATATAAGTAGCAGTTTAGTTCCAGTTCACCATGTGGTATTGTTTACTGCATGCATTCTGAAGTGAGTGGATTGAGTTTCATATCTTATTGCAGATTCACTTGTTTAAGCTTTTTAACTATTGCATGCGGTAGCAATTCACAAACGAAGGATAAAACTTACGTAAACTAGTTCAAGAGTATACTCAGCATCTGGTTTTTTGAACAGTTGTATTGGTAGACTTCTGTCATGGATTTGGGACATTTAACTTAAACGTGTCACAGTTGATTTTTTTTTTCTCTACTATTTCATTATAAGCATTTTCTTTACTTTGACATTGCCTTGGTTTGTGTTATAAAAATTACCTTTATTGCTGTTCGAACAATTAACAGCTGAGTACAAAAGGTAAGATGCTTAAAAAATACATACATGTAACTTACTGGCTTTATCAAATACAATCATAAGTGGTGGTTGGTATTTTTTGTTTGTGATTTTTATAATGTAGTATAGAATGTTCCTTTTACAGTATTAATTTAAATCTCAAATATTTATCAGATGGCTTACACAATTGTTTTTGTAACAATCCTGAAGCAACCATATGCTTTTTGTGTCCCTAAAAGCACCAGTGAGAGAGTAGGAATGAGCAAACATCCCAAGATTACTTGCTGCAGTTTTCTTTCCATCAAAAACATTCTCAGCACTACTGTTTGGGCTGTAAGTTAGAGCAGTTGGGGGTGTGCATATACCGAAATAACCTTGAGACCAGCAAGGCTCTTAGAAATACCTAGTCCAGTGTCTGTTTTCAAAGGAGACTGTTATAGACCTGCTGATGGATCAGCCAGTCTGATGTTCACTTGGATAGTACAGCGCAGAAGTTAGGGTTTTAATTCCTAGAATGACTTTAAACTGATCTCTGAATCAGTTGCATTTCCAGATAAGGTTTAGATTTGTGTTAAGAACCAGAGTTGTTACTACACTTATAATAGGGGCTATTTCTCTGGGGAGCCAGTTTCATGTAAAAAAAAGTCTGTGTTCCTCCTCTCTTTTGAAGAAAATAAAAATAACATTATTTTTAACTTTCTGCATGATATGCCACGATGGTAAATGTTCTCTTTTTTTGGTGTGTGTCTCTGTGGATGAATTTAATGTGTCAATGGCTGTCATTGCTGAGGCTTCACCCATTTTAAGATGGGGATTACCATTTTCTCTGAGTGTCGTGAGGTAGCTTTTTAAAAGCTTATAAGGGAGTTTGAAAATAAAGTTAAATCCATGCTCCGTGTTAGCTTCATTGCTGGGAGCTTCTAATCTGAGTCACACAGGATTTGTCCTAAAGATTGTTATTTTTCTGTCCTGCTGCTTACAGACAGGGACCATAAGCTTGTAAATCAAGGCCTGTGTAGGAGAACTTGGAGAAAAACAAGTCAGAAAGATAGAACAAGGTTGGTCTATGTTTATGCATGAAATAATTTGACTGACATCAGTAGAGTCAGTAACTTCAAAATAAGAGTAAATTTATTGGGCTTTTCTAGTCAGTTGCTGATTATGCTGAAGACAGTTTATTTATGAAGTAGGGCTGGCAGAACACGGTACTCCATCGTTAATGCTCACTTTGACCTAAAGCATTAATATGAAAGACTACTGCTATGATAGCGTTATATGTAAGAAATTGAGACAATTTATGCTTATTAGATCATTGTTCTATTTAAGTTTTTTTCACTAAAAATTTGTTCTCAGTGGAGGTAAAGTAGTATGGTTAAATACTTTCCTTAAGTATTTGAGTTAATATTAGGGGTGCAGAAGAAAGGGAATGCAGCATTGGGATAAGACACTGAATGCTTTCATTACACCATTATCCTAAATTCCTTATTTCATGTTTGAATAGGTAATGCAGTATGGTTGCTGAAATGAGAAGTTGTCTTCTCTTCTCTCCCCCAACTTTTTTTCCTTTTTTTATTCCTTTTTCCTGCAGCCAACTGTGCACCGTACTCTGCTTGAATTGCCCTGAAGAACAAGTTGAGCAGTTGAAAGTTCGAAATTTGTTACACTGGATCTTGCCATCGAAGGAAAAAGAACACCACACTAATGCACAATTACTGGAAATTCAGATTACACGTTTCGTGATGAATTATTTTTCAAAGTACATTTTTTTAACTTTTGATTTTTGAAGATTAGTGCAATTGAATGTTAAATCGTTTTAGTTAAATTTGTTTTGAAGAGAGAACTTGTTTAAAAGATTTTTATTACCTGTAATAGTTTATACAACAGTAGCTTATCTTTAGTGTTGAAATAATTCGGTGCTTGTATTGTGAGTTACATGCAGAATATCTTTTTAGTTTCAGTTGTAAGTAATAAATCTGAAGTAAACACTTAAAAAAAAACACCTGGCAACCCTGCCTTTTAATACATAAACATAATTCCCAGTATTCCAGTTGGAGCTCAAATATGAAATGCAAATGCGATACTCAAAAGACTTGTTTCTGTAACTTAATGCCAAATTTTATAGGAAGAACACGTCCAATAAAACTTTTGCTTCTGGAATAGCATTATGTCAGTGATGGAGTGGTATTTTGAAGGGCCTTACGTCAACATACTGTCAGGCTACGTAAGGTATATTGCTATAGTCATAACACAGGTTCAACACTTCAGATAATTCTTGAGACAAAAATTGGCGAAAGAAAAAAGTGTGACACAAAAATTGCAGCTTAGTGAACTGTAGATAAGATACATGTCCTAGGAGAGAGACCGTAACAAGTATACATACGTTTTTGTGAGTTCATGGAAGCCTTACTTGTACCTAGGTTATTCCTTGTAACCAGCAGTTCTATTTGCCTGTGGTTGTCACGTTGAACAGCAGCTTGCTCACTCTAATCAGGCCATATGCTGCTTCAAAAAAATCTCTTAGCATTAAATGGAAAATAGTTCTTAAGTTTTTAAATCGGGTATATGTAATTCATTTTGAGTGAGCTATCTTTACTCCTGTAGTGTTAACTATTGAGCATTTCTCAGTAAAGTGCCTTATTTATTGAATGACAATTTTTTTTTTTTCCTTTTATTCCTGAAACAAATACAGTGGATCAACCTCCTTTTTAAACTTGGTATGTAGTTTCAGTTCCTGGTCAAGGAATGGGCCAAGTAGCTTATGTTAAGAGTCTAACGGCCTGACTTATACAAGTATTGGTTGTAAGCTGTTTTGTTTGAAAAGCTTGTCAAAAAAAGAATATTATGTAGACAGAAAACAATGCAATGGAGAGATTTAAAGTTGAATATTTTTTCTTAATGCAGTCAAATATTGACGTTACATATTTTAGTTGACCATGTTGCATCAATACATTGAATTTTTTGTGTTAATTTAGATACTGATAGAGTAGTTAAATTTTATTTGTATTTCATATTAGCTACGTAGGTGTTTTAAGTGTTGTAATTTTTAATGTTGAAATCATTTTTGACTTCTGTACTTGAATTTGAACATTGATATTAAATTTATTCTGTTAGTATTATGTGTGTTTACTTAAATATTAGAAATTTACATATAGTACCTTTGTAAACATATTTTGTAAGGTTTGCTTTGCTTTCTCCAGTAGCAAACTTTGGCCAAAGGCTCCAGTTCAGATGCTTTGTTGAACACACAAGTCTAAGTGAAAAAAGAAAATGAAAACACCCTTTTTAAAAGCGTGTTTGCTTAGGAGCTTCTGTCACTCTGAAAAGCTGTTAAACTCCTAAAATTTCCTCAGAAATTCTGTTGAGAGGAAAGAAGAGGGGGCTTGCTTAACTTTGTGTTTAAAGTGAGTGGTCCCTGAGACCAAGACAGAAGTCAGTATCTGAGGTAGAATAATACCATACCATGCTGATAAGGTAGGGCGGAACTAAGATCAAAGTAGTGGTGCCTGGCAGCTTTAGAATTCCCCTCTACAAGCTGCTGAAACAAGCTTTGTTTTTGTCATGAATCTTGCTTAAGATTCACGTTCTTAGGGCAAGGTTTTCTAATTGACACCTTAACAATACAATAGACTTTTCACATGTGCAAGAAAGACTTGATAAAACAACGTTCTGTTGTCCTGGAAAACATGTTGTCCATGGAAACCTGATACAATGAGCATGGTTAACTACTTACAGGAGTCAGGTGATGAAGTACACAGAGGTTGCATAATACCAAAACATTTATGGACCTGCAATACTAGCCATCCTTCCTATCTGGGTTTGAAACCTTGCACCCATATTTGAAAGTCTTGTACAAAAAGCAGTTTTGCTACAAACCAGCAACTCCCATCATTATTAACACGAGCATGTACCTTTTGCAGTTATTTTAAGTATTCCCAGTAAGCTTGACTGTACAAAAGCACGATCAAACATTTGAGTGTAACGAGTACTGGGCAGCTATAAGCGAAGTGCAGCTTTCAGCCAGAATTCGGTCTTTGTTTTGCAGATAAGAACAAAGGTGTAAGGAATAAGCAGCAGTAGCACTACGTTGCTGTAATTCAATGTTTTTGAAGTTTATTTAGAACACATCATTAAAACTCTATAATCAGCATTCAAAAATGCAAGCATAATTTTCATATTTATACATGTCTCACTGGAGCTTATTAACCTTTTGGAAAAAAGATATTTATTCTAAAAACATTGCAAAACCATATTCTCTCTTTTCCATGTATTTTACAGTACTATTGTATAACACTGATAGAGGTGGATCTATATAGAGTCCTGTTCTAAAATTGGTGTAGAAAGTAGAAGTCCTTCTGAAAGCAGAGGTCACTGACTTCATTGAAACTAAGTTTTGCTCAAGTTCCTTTGCACTAAACCCACTGCATTAAAAATGCCCTGTATAAGAAAGGGTGGTCCTTCATCTTAGGTTCCTTTTTATCTATTCCTTTTTTTAAGCCTTGGCACATGGTTATGCCAACGTTGTGAAGCAATTGTATTGTGGGCAACAGCCTGCATTTTCCACTCTCTCTATTTTTTCTGGGGGAAGCTAAGGCCATTTGTCACCAGCAGCTAGTGTCTTTTTGAGTAACACAAAGGGAAGTTGCTAAATTAATGGGAATTTCCTTTTAATAAAAAACTATTAACAAGTCAGCTGGTAGTTATTAAATTAACACAACCTTAAGGTAAAAGCAACCCTAAAGAAGTCAGTTTTACAAATCTGTTTCTTTAAATTCCTTAATAGAGTTGTTGCTGATCAGCTTAGCCTCTCCAGATAGTTTAGCAGCTATTTGGTGTTCAGCTTAATAGGAAGAGGAAGGAAAATAGATGATGGTTTAGCACTGTTAGATACAAGTGTCCTGCACTTACAACCTTAAAACAGTCAAGATGAAGGAAAGTTTAGAACAATCATTAGAGCTCCTTCTTCCACCCCTCTCAGTTTTTCCACCATGCTAACAAGGCTGTTAGGAGATGCCACAACCTGAAATAGTTGTTAGTTATCTGTGGGTGTACTATTAAGCTTAACAGTCAGAAAGAGTAAAAAGCTGTGCCCTCCTTCCTACATCACCAGCTATACTCAGTACTGCAGTAACTAACCCATAACATCCTCAGGAGGCAAAGCCCACGTTGCCCCATGAAAGCACTGCTCAAACCACCCGATGGCACCAGGGCATCAGCAATGGTGCCAGACACACAGGACCATGGCGAAGGCAGGCCACTTCCAAAGTCTCAGGTCCATAAAAGCAAAGGCGACTGCAAAACTACCACAGAGAAGCATTCATTAGAAAAAAAAAAAAAATCCAAGTCTGTCTCAGTAATAGCTTATTTTTTGTTTAAATGGTCTTCTGTCATCCAACTGATACAATTTTGGCCTTACACACAGAAGGGCTTAATTTTTATAATCTTCGTCCTTTTCTTGAAAAGAGGCTTTTCTGTCTCAAATTATAAACAACGGCCATTGAAATAATATATAAAAAAACATAATACATAAAAACAAAAACACAGTTAAGCTAGGTGGAATTTTTAGGACTCTAAAATGCAAATATGTGTACAGAATTAGGAAGAAAGTTATACATACTGCTCAGAGGTGGGTGGAATTTCAAGAAGTGCGAGGACACCTAAACATCTTCAAAAAGAAGGCGACAAAAATAAGGTAGTTTGGTCTCAATTCCAGTCTTACATTTGGAGACTGCAGTGATGCTGAGCTGGCAGGTAAAGTTCTGGACTCAAAAGAGTTGAAAATACAAGGTAATAGCCACTGAGAACAGTACTGGCTTGTAGATCAAACAGCAGCAATCATACTTCACACTTACAAGCTTGTGGTGCTCCAGAAAGAACGTGTAGTATTGCCATTTTTTACATGGGGGGGGGATGTCATTCAGGCACAGGAGCTTGTCAACTATTTGTTGACTGTGATAATCAGAAATTGAAATTAATCAGTATGAGAATCTAGTGTTTACAAAGGCAAACTGCAGCTCACTGAGACTGGTCTGTATGTTACAGCTCAGTTTAGGTAGGAAGTCAAATTCCCTTAAAAAGCCATGGCAGAGTGTGTCTGACATGAACATCTTTTCTCTCTCTCTCCTGTTCTCATCCCACCACGCAAAGAGGTTAGTATTTCTGAGCACCTTTGGCCAAAGTTATAATATTCGGTGTGGATATTGGCAGAGTACTTGCTGTCAAGAACCAGTGAAAATCTGTGAGACTCAGTGGAAATACCTTGATGGAAAACTTAGGTAAAACATAGCCATACCGCCAGGGCAGCTGGCCAAGAAACAAGTACCCAGTTCTTTAACTACAAGAATTACCACTTCAGGTCTTGAACGTTTTTTTCTGCACTACCACGGGCTACAGCTGCTATTGACTTACAGTTTCCTGCAGAGGGAAGTATTCACTAATATATAAAAACAAATACTGAGTCAAACGATCTTTGTCAAAGTTGGAAATGTCGCAGTGTGTGAGTGAAGAGCGCAGAACTAGAATGTCAGGAATGGTATTCACTCAATTAGTTTGTACAGGGAAGTCAAAACATTTCAAGGGATAAAACAGTCAGCTTTCCAAGCAAATGAAAACTTACTAAATCAATGGGAAATTAAAAATTTGTGTCTTAAATCTCACCCCTTTACGATTTAGGAGCCTAACTGTGCTTTGATACTGACATTATTAACCTAATGAAGAAGAAAAATAAGACATTGCTACTTGTGCTGAGTGCTTCAGGTGGTCCCTGCACCAACAGGGCCCTTCTGTCCAAAATCTTCATGTCTCCCTTGCTCTGTTCCACAGATTCAACAGCAAGGACAAAGACAAATGTAAGAATGTTTCTCTCCTTTCCCCACAACCTCTTCCTAGCCAGAACTTACTCTTTGCAATGCACTCCTAGAGAAGTCAGATTAGCAGGTTGGATTCAAACTGATGAGAGAAGAGTACTTTCATCCCTCCCTTTCTTTTTGAATAAAAGAGCTATGAAGGTCATTTTGTTGTTTGGAGGTACATACTTTAACACATGAACCTGCATCATAGGTAAATTGGGCTCTAAAAGAATAGAGTAATATCTATCAGGAAAGCCTGTTCATGCTTTCAGAAGTGAACTGGTTCTGACTGGAGAGGAGCTAAATGGCAAAGAAGGGCTTGGGTGCATGCAAAGCAATCATCTCACAATTTCCACAGAATGACAAAGATTTTGAGGAGCACACAAAGTTTTGGACTAGGTAACTTTAAAAGAAAGTAAAAAAAAGCCACCTTCATTGTCTAAGGCAATGTTCATAAGAGAAAGCTACCTGGACTCCTTTGAACACTAAAGGCGTATATTTTGATGAAATTTTTATTACATGTTTTTCCTTTAAAAAAGCATTCGGTTTTCAGCTACCATGAAATCATATTTATTTTATTCAGTCATCCCCTCCAAGGATTTAGGCTATGGAAGCGCTAGATGAAGACCAGAGGAAACTCCTATCACCCCGTTCAGCCAGCAACACAAACATACACACTGCTGAATTTCATTACATGCCCTGGAGCAAGCCCAATAACATACCTAATGAAAGCACATCTTCCAGAAAGGCATCGGAGACCACAGGGTGCCAAATCTTGCAACATAAATTGGATCAGGGCTTCTTAACTTTGAACAGAGGCAGTACTTTATTTGCAAAAACTCGATTTCTCCCACATACAGGCGGCACTTGCTAAGCTCCTGAGAACTCCCCTTGGTTCAGGAAACTTTCAAAGCTACCTACCACTTTTACATGCTGGTAACAGCTTGTCTCCATTAATACATCAGCTACATTTTCCTGCTTCTCTTTCACAGCTTCGTGTGAAGTTTGTCTAATATTTCAGTAGCTACTTGATGCTGCTGTGAATAAAACTGTGGGAGTATTCCACGAGCACGTGGAGATCAGCTGTATTTAGCTCTGGTTGAACCTGCACCACAGAAATGAGTTTAGTGAGAGGTAAAGCTTTTCCAAAGCTAACTAATACATCAATGCTGTGGGCTTTTGGGAGCTCAGCTTCATGTCTGTGTGCCCCCCACACCCCATATTCAAACCCCACTGAAAGAAAGCAGCCACAGCTGCTTCTTGGGCTAGGGAAAGGTTGGCACAGGAATCCCGTTTGAGTAGTGGCTCCCAGAATCTTTGTGCTCCTGCTCCAGAATTACATGCCAGAAAAGCCATTTGTTCCATTTCATACTGGATTTGTGCTTGTTAAACCCACTTCAATTGCATGATATTCCAGTATTTCAAAATGGAAGGAAGGTGTACTTCTGAATAGGTAAGATTTGACTTATTGGCTATTCTTCCTTAAATTTACATTAATCCACTGGGGTAAAGAGAATGATTTTTCAGTTTTCTTCTCCTAATAGAGCATTTTGCATATTTTGAGGGTTCTTATGTTGGTACTAAGCTTTCCACGTTCCTTTTTCCCTCCTCCCTGTATACTAGTTCTGCAGCTTTTCAGCTTCAGGAATAATTAAATACATCCCAAGATGTTAGAAAACTATGGATAATGATGCAAAGGACAAACTGTTCAGACACTTCCCCAGGTTTTTAACAGCCTCGTTACTACAAGCTAGCCAGAAATAATTTTAAAGCCTCATCTCCTTTGGCTAGGAAAAGGAGATGATAAAATATATTTTCTGTTGTTAAAAACAACAACAGAAAATATATTTTATGTGCTTACATTCAAATAATTGTACATTACTTGCTAAACAGGAGTGGCGTCTAACCAAGTAAGAATATACCAGCAACCTGAAAAGGAGGATCAGCGTAACTAAAGGAAGCTTCACTTGAGTATTTTGTTTAAAAGTTTATGAAAGAGTTTGATTTTTTTTTAATGTAACATTTTAAAAAAATTAATGGAATTTTACTCATATTCTTGGTGGTTTAATAGTTCATTAAAAAAAAAGAAAAGCAATTTAATTACATGGGAAAGAGTTGCAGAGAAGATGAGAAAAGTAGGGATAAAAATCTAAGTACCAGTGAACAATTTTTAATTGCATTTACACGGATAGCTGCTTCTTAGCTTCTTTTAAATTTGTTGGATTTTTATGATTCATAATTCCAGGGTAGGCATATGTTTGTTTGGGTAGGATATTCTCATTTATAGTCAATCTTAGTGTAGATAAGACACAGATATATTACAACCCTGGAAAGCAAGCTGTGATTAACTTTTTCAGTATATTTTACCTTAGGTATTTCAGAAATAATTGAACATATTTCAGTAAGTACATGCAGTAGCTGTTTAATGAACAACTTGATGTTAACAGTTACTCAATTTTTGTAACTGCTGAAGGAAACGAGCTATCTTATTTTTGAAAAAGTTGTTCTGATTAAAAAATAAAATAAAATAAATGAGGGCCAACAAGGTGGCCACCAATTTCCAGAAGTGTCAGACCACAAAGTGCAGTTTTAATGTTCAGTCTGTATCAAGAGAAGAATGAGATGGGCTGAGGGGAACCCCACTGCAGAGGGGGGGATGTCAGGAAGCTGGTATGATACTCGAACTCCACTGTCATGCGCCTGCTTGTGTAAGAGGGTATTATACACAGGTTACTAGTGAGCCACACCAAAATAAATAAATAAAAGTTCTGAGAAAGAAAACATTTGCTGTTTTTGGCCTAATTTCCAAGTCAGCTCAAACAAGGTGTACCTCAAGCTGCATTACCTTTCTTGTCAGCTCTCTTTAGATTCTTCTGGTTTCATTTCTATCGTATCATTTTGTAGACCTTCACGTGGCATTTTTCCTGCCTTTTGAGGACATTTTTCTACGTCATTGACTTTTCTTCCACAATAGACTTCAGGCTACTACTATATTTAAGTGAAAATTATTTGCTGTTTCTTTCTTGTCAGCTCACACTTTTTTCTTTAAAAAGAAATCCCAAACCCAGCACACCCCTTGTGTGTCTGATTCTTTTACTTAAAAGCTTGCTGACTGCTTGCAGTTGCACTGTTTGCTATCAACCTATTCTCCTCGTATGGGTTTCCACACTATTTCCATATAGACTATATCCACCTTAGGGTTGCTTTTGAGATAAGATAGTAGAATATTACTTTCAGCATTACCAGTGTACAGACTTCTGCCTGCTCAGATGTGTCTGTCACTGGTTATATTTTCTCTTATCCTTAACAGAGCTGTGCTGTAGGAAGCCTACATTACAGACTTCTGCTAAGTATCAAATATAATCTCAGCTCTTTTCGTTATGAATAATATTTTAGAGATGTTCTTTATTTTTATTTTTTTACAGAGGAAGAGTTTGATACAACTATCACATGCATACTCTTTGCCAACAAGATACCCAACCCAATGGAAAAATGGTCCCATGTGACTGAGACATATGTTATATTGATATAACTAATAAACAGGTACTGTGGTAGAACCAAAAGAAATTATAAAAATAAGTTTACTGGCTGAGGATTATGACATAGATACTTCATCACATGCTTAAAAGAACTTTATTTCCAGTTACTTCACATGTAGGCACCGTCTGCACCATCTCAGTTATCAGTGCGGTATATGGGGTAAAAATCCCCAAAGCTAAGCACAGCTTTCTGAAATGAGAGTTTGAGCTAGGGATGCAAAAAGGCAGCAGCTGCAGAAGGCACTGACTGCACAAACCCAAAAACCACTAACGCTCCTGGGCTGGATTCCCTGACTGTGAACTCACCCAAGTCTCCAGTACATCCATATCAGCTGCCGTGGTGGGTTGGGTTTTTATTTTTAATCTACAATTTAACAAGTTGTTGTGCACCGAGACATGCATTTTTGCCCCTACTTCATTTTCATTCATTTTTAGCATCCAGTCTTTTAGGACTTGCCTGGTGCTTCCCAACACCCAGAGGCATTAGGCTGGGCTGCTAGGACCTGGTTAGACACAGTCCCCGATGCACAAAGCTCAAAGAATGGAAGAGAGAGGTTTCAAGCATCTGACCGCAGGAGAGTCAGTCACATGCTGAGGCGCTGGGATAATCCAAGGTACCCTGCTGAGAGAGATAACGGAGGCCCTGCAAGGCTCTAACCAGCCCTCAAGGTAGATCAGCCTCCGTAATTGTTCTGCTAAGTAAGTTAGGGGTGGAGAACCAAAAGGGCTGTAAACAAGTCATGTTTAAAGCAAACGCCGGCCCAAAGCAGGAAGAAATACATGGTGCATGTGTGTTATTTGCTGACGCACATGTGTTAAGTCCTGACCTACATGAGAAAATACATGCATTATTGGAGGTACAGAGCATCTGCAGCCTGGAAACGTTCCAGTTATCGATGAGAACAACGTACAGATCCAGGACAGAAAGTAACATGTTTTTCTGGCTGGAAAATATGGAAACTATTACCTCTGGGGAAAAATAATCCAAAACAAAGACATTCACAGGGAACTCAGAGAAAAGCATCAAAGTAACTGTGGATTTGGAGGGACAAATGTATGAGGAAAGATTATGAAAGCTGAATATGAATATTTGGCTAAGCACCAATTTAATAAGGGATCAAGAGATAAGTCTACAACTATTTAATTCACAGAATGTTAATGTCATTGGTGAAGCAGACTTTTTTTTTTTTAAATGCACCAAGAAGTTTATTTTCTAGTGGATATGCATCTGAATTTTAGAAAGCAGTAGGAAGAGAGTGATTTGTTTAATGTCCCATACAAATGTTAAAGTCAGTTCTTAATCAAATCTTAGCTGAATCAGACTTTAAAGTCTTGAGCGATTGAACTACAACATGGGGAAAAAACGTAGAGGCTAGTTTGTGATTTCTTAGCTTGGTTCTTTTACAAATTTCTACTCCTGGAATCAAAGTTTTTTTTGCTACTAGGAGTTTCACACCATATGCTGGCTTTAACTGGAAAGGCACTTTATGCCTAGGCCAAGAAGAACGTGAACACAAGCCTGACAAGCAAAACAACAATAACCAAAAAACACAAACTGACAGCAACAAACCAAAACATCACCTACTTTTCAACCAACACATTTTAAACAGCAGTTTCAGATGCAACTGCATTATCCCTATTAGACTGAATCCTGATGGAAATCGGGGGAGTAAAGTCAGTAGCTCCAGTTAGGCTTTGAAGACAGCACAGCTCAGTAATAGCAAGTGAAAGATGAAACATGGTATTCACAGTGAGTCCTTGTACTTGCAAGGTACCAGACTGAGAACACGATGTAACATCACTCGTTATTAATATCAGACTACAATGAAAAGACAACCAATGGTAATTTAAATTAGTAAGGCAATGAAAGCTCTGATTATTAAATGAATTTATAGCTTTATGAAATGGAAGATAGTCTAATTTTCTAAAGGTGGGTCACTTCTATCTCCATCATTGTAATACTTGATCGTAACTGAAGAATTTGAGGAGGTTTTCGAGAAGCATTCTCACGTGAATGAACTTATTAAATATCTTTTTTTTTTCCCCTCCCCCCAAAGCCCTTGTTCATGCTATCATACTCAAAGACACTCACTACAATAACTTTACAGAATAAGCTCTCACTGAACAAAGCCTCTATACTGCAACTAATTCATGATTTTTTGAGAGAAGAGAATGAGTTTCACAAAAGGACAACAAGATCAGTCTTGAGCATGCGTTGGCTTTATTCAGCTGTGGTGGACCACAGCCAAAACTCAGCACTAAGTTTGCCAGCATCAAATGTCTAAAATGTCATCTGATTTTGAAAGGTGTATGAGGGAGCTGGGCTTGTTCAGCCTGGAGAAGAGGAGGCTCAGGGGTGACCTTATTGCTCTTCACAGATACCTCAAAGGAGGCTGTAGCGAGGTGGGGGTTGGCCTGTTCTCCCACGTGCCTGGTGACAGGGCAAGGGGGAATGGGCTTAAGTTGTGCCAGGGGAGTTTTAGGTTGGATGTTAGGAAGAACTTCTTTACTGAAAGGGTTGTTAGGCACTGGAATGGGCTGCCCAGGGAGGTGGTAGAGTCACCATCCCTGGAGGTTTTGAAAAGACGTTTAGATGTAGAGCTTAGGGATATAGTTTAGTGGAGGACTTGTTAGTGTTAGGTCAAAGGTTGGACTCAATGATCTTGAGGTCTCTTCCAACCTAGAAATTCTGTGATTCTGTGATCTTTTATTTGTGCATACAGCCTTTTTTTTTTTTTTCCCCCTCAGTGAATTTAAAGAAAAAGTTAAACAACAAAACTAAACACAACAGAAACAAATACCTTGCAAAAGTGTTTTCTTCAAGATTTTTTTTCCAGACCTAGATAGTCTCTTCTCAGGATCAAATCATCTCCTCCCCTGAAATATCCAGGCAGGGTAGAAGAGAGGCAAAGAAGATGGAATCAAGGCTTGTGATGAAGCCTATCTTTGCTACTATTGAAAACAAGCTTAAAAAAGAACGTTGAGGGACTGCACAGTGACATCCCAAACCATGCAGGGACGACTGTGGATGCTGCCATCAGTGGGTCCCCCTGGCAGCAAAGGGCATCTCCCTGGGAACACCTGCTTTAGTGGGAGCCCACTTTTAGGGCAGCAAAGGGCTGTTGCTACACAAAAACTCCCAGCCATACTATAAATTTCAGCACACTCAAAAGGTAGGGATTTGGCTAACTCCCAGTTTTAAAGAAATTAAAAATGTCTTTCAAGTCTCTAAGGCGGCCAGATCCTATCGGTTCTCAGTGTGCTTCGAATAACGACGCTGGCTTTTGTCCAGTGGGAGCAGCTTGGCTTTTTCTGCCACACTGCTGTTATTTTGAGCTGGTGCCTCAACACACAGGCACAGAAAATGAGGTTTTAGAAGATTATTAATAATAATAATAATAATAGTAGAGTCCGAATTCTAACACTATTGCTAAGAGATTAATCTGATGGAGGGAAAAAAGCCATCTTAATTACCTGACTTAATTGGCCCAGATGGATGAGCTATAATTCTGTAGTAGCCTGACATGTGAAGAGCAAGGCACGTGCAGGTGCTGCGGGGCACCCCTGGGCTCCAAGTGCTAGGGCAAAGAGAAGGAAACATCCAAAGGGGCTGCCCCTGCAGCTGCAGCACCCTGTCCCACTTGTCCTGCCCCTCAGATTTCAGTGGGAATACTTAAACAAGCCAAAAAGCTTTAGCCAACAGGTTTTAGCACAGGTACTGGAAGCACAGCCATTTGATGTGGGTAAGCTTGGAGTCCTAGCTCTGTGTCCCCTCCTGTATCTTTAGTCTTCCTTGAATGGATTACTGGAGACCCTCCCAATCCATTGCACCTCGAGGTAGAAATCCCATCCCTGCTTCTTGTCTTTCCCCCACCTCTCCATCCACTCTCCTCAGGCTTGAAGTACCTCCAGCTGTGGAAGGGGACAGCCACTGCAGTAGCCTGGAAGAATTCAGATGCAAGTGGCAAGGAAATGGGGGTAACACTGTTTGCTTTCTGTGGATCAACCCACCACTAACTTGTTACAGAATTACCTGGAGGCAAGACAAACAGAAGCATACTCTGACACAGGGAAGAATTTCACTGAATTATACCAAGCTGAATTCCCCACAGGCAACACACTTGCATTCCTGACTGATCCCAACCTTCCTCATTCAGCAGAAAAAGGGTGCAAAGGAAGCTCAGCAACAGCAGGATTATTGGCAAAAAAAATCCCATTGACTTCAGTCAGCTGGTATTTCAATGCTGAAATTTTGTTATGCAATACTTTTTTTTTTTTTTTTTAAAGTAGTGGATTAGAAATATGCTATTTTGTGTTTCTTTCCCCTAAAAGGGAAAGGGACAACTATTTTAAGCTTACCGTTGGCCTTAATTAATAAAAAAAATATATATATATATATATATATATATGTATTAAATAAATCAAAATAAGTGTTAAGAGAGACTTGCTGGAGAGTATTTAAAAATACTTGATGATTGTACAGTATCATTTTTACCATTTAGGCACCACGGGCTCTGAACTAAATAGTAAAGCAACCTATAAATAGCACTCAGCTTCAGCAACAACTTGTCAAATTTTGCTACGTTAAGAAAAGGATTAAGTCGCAGCTTTTTGATCTACTGAGGGAATGTTATCAAACCAGGGTATACATGAATACTATGTCGAATGCATATTATTTACACATAGCATGCCAGCGATAGGATGGAGGAGCTCAGTTATCCCAAATCACCCAGCATCACTCTAGAGCACTTCTCTACTGTCAAATGTTGTCCTCAGCAAGAGGTGGGCACTAATCTCATCTACACAGCGATGCAGAATGTGAGCGATGGAAGTGTGGTCCGTGCAAAATGGGATTCAGCATGTGGGGAAAAGGATTACGTGGTAAACTAGAAGACAAACTCAGTCGTGCTGGGTAGCTGCAGCAAGCTGGCTGTGCAGTTGGCAGCACAGGCTGGGGACAGACTTGGAGAACAGCTCTGCAGCAGAGAGGGGGTGTTCAGCACAGCGAGTCCCTGGCAATGCATGCCAGGTAAGCCCTCCTGTCACTGGCCTGCAGGAAGAGAAGCCTTCAAAGATTTCATCTTGTAGTGTCTCAGCTGCACAAAGTTTCCTTTATTTTCTGTCCTGAATCTTCAATAACCTCTGCAAGTTTGAATTCCATAAATAAAATATTTTTGTTTACTTTAACCTCAGCCTGGCTTGTATTAAAGTGAGTCTCTCAAACTTTAAAACCAAGACATTATTTGATCACATCTGTGTACTCCTAGTCTATCCAAAAAGTTATAAACTGCATCCCCCTGTAACTGCCTTGTGGGAGCGAGGAGCTGGTATGTAACACAGTGTCGATGCCTGTGTGGAAGAGACCAGTTGCCAGCAAAGGACATAGCGCAGAGAAGCACAAGGGTGTCCTAACAAGAGGCTGACACGACAGCAAGCAGGGCATATCAGCCCTGAAGATCTGAGGACCTTTTACCATTTTTCATAATAAATTGCAATAGTTCGTTGAGAACTGGGTGTTAGGGAGAAATAAGTTCTTATTTTTCCTTTTAATAGATCGTGCAGACACATCAGCTTTTCAGAGCAGTACATTTGTGAGAGCAAGCATCTTGTTGGAGGTGGCATCAGATGGGAAAGGTCACTTTTATTCACATCAAAATATTAATTGCATTTTACTACACTATACTTTGAAGCAAATGATCGTACGAGCCTTCATTTAGATAGTTCAAATCCTGTTTCTTCTCTCACAAGTTATATCAAAGAAAGTTTGAGATGACCAGAATATTTGAAAGAAAAAAAAAAGGCTGTGAAGTGCTTAATGTTTTAGACACATAACAACAACAAAGCCACAAGCTAGAATTAAACAAGTTCAAATTACTTTTCTTTGTTCCTTTTACATCTCCCAAAATCATGCCTGGCCAGCATTGCAGCATAATCTGAGAGACTCTAATGAAAGGCACAATCTAACGCATGCAAATAGGGCTTTTACTCGATACACAGTTAAGTACTTTATAGATCATTATTGGTTTACATCTCAAAGAAAGTTTCACAGTCTCTTACTGTGGAATAAAAATGAGAGAGTTTAAGTTAAAACATTTTGATCTCCTTGTAGAAGCACTTGCTGTTAACAAAAAGCATCACTGGGGGGTTGCCACAGAGGGGGTTTCTCTTTTTAGGAAGATTAGGATCCCTACTAAGATGCTCATGGAGAAAGCAGGGTGCCAGACTCAGTTCCTTTCATGAGTCCAGTAACCTTCCTCTTGGAGGACAACTACTGGTCCCGTGACTATTGCAGGGGCTTGTCCAGAGCCTTGCTCTTCTGAGTTAGGACTTTCTCACATTTTGCATCCAAGGTTTACTTGCAGCCAAGTTTTCTCCTGTTTTTCTTGACAATAGTTTCTGGTTACATAGCTGTTTACTCACTGAGGTTCACAGGCAGTAATCTCCCCCTTACGTTACTAAAAGAAACAACTAACTTTGTATTTTCGAATGCATTAATTCAAATTCAGTACCTTCAGCTTTCACAAATTTGCTGAAACTTTTTGTCATAGGGTCCTCCAGCTGCTGGAGGGAAAAAAAAAATAGCCAATTAAATGATGTTTTCTTACTGACTCCGGTTTCAAAGAAAAACTTGTAAGTATGACTCAAGGGACCTCTGGAATCTCAAAAATCAGAAGGTAAATTTTTAACAAGACCTAACAAGAACTGTGCTGTATATTATTTTAGTGCTATGGCCATGAAGTTTGAGGGATCTGTCGATCTGTCTCAGGAGTTTGGTAGTGTTGCAGTAAGTGCATGATTTTGAGAGTTACTAAGTCTGAATGTTTCCTTTCAGGTGGTTGTTAAAAGTTAAAAATCACATAGTGCAATGAACACAGGAATTGTTGGGTACTTTTCATACATATAGTTTTCCCCCCAGCTCCTCAAGGTCATCTCTGTCTCTACAAACTGTTTGAGGAAAGCTGTCTATCAAATGCAGCAGCAAGAGCTTTGCTCCCTCACAGAAGTGGCTTTCATTATGGTGACCTGATGTTACTGGACTCTATACAGTTGGTTTTTCTTCAGTGGCCTCCTCTCACACAAAATAGAAGTACTTCAGGCAATTTTTCCATTGTTCAGTGGTGTTTAAGACCCTGAGTTGTCACTCTTAGTGGACTGTCTAGCAATACATTAGTTCATATCTCCTTTCACAGCAGGAAAACCTCTGCCCAAAATGGAAGCCAAGCAGGGCTATGTTTGAGGCCACCCTAAAGGAGCTCCTCTCAAACTTCCCTACTCCACGACTGGATGCACCCCCATCTTAGTACAGTAGGAAACCCCCAGGGTCTGGAGCATGCTACTGCTACCAAAGAAGTCACGTCTGGCTCACAGCCTGCTCCTGACAAGCCCCAGAAGAACTGGCACACTGTCCTGGATAATTGCTGAGGCACCTTTGTTCTAGGAGATTCGCTATCAATCTCCTTTATTGGCACAGTGCTGCACTATAAAACCCTGAAAAGCAGTATAAAGGAAACTGCTTGGATGGAGTTTCTTGAAATGTGCTGTTCAGCTTGTTTCTGTTCTCCTGTTGTCTGCATGAATGTTTTGCAGAAGGAGCAGCAGCAGTTTCATGCCTTCACTCTCCCCTTTGCACTAGGTGCCCCCAGTATATTTTAGCCCCTTCTTCTCTTTCCCCACCTGCACCCATTCCAAGTCTCCCTCCTCTTAGTGGCATTATTACAAATAATCTGCAAATCTCTGACGGTACTAAAGTCAAAAGCAGAATTCATACCAATTTCATCAACATTATTATATGTTATTAAATGTGTGGAGACTCAAGTGGATAAATTTTAACTATAGTTACCTTGTACATATCACTCAATACCGGTGTTAAAATACCACATTGTACTGTCATACACATGAACCTTCCCTCTCGCTCTTACCCATGACTGCTGGCATAAACAACAGCCAGACACAGACATCTGCAATTTTTGATCTTACTCTGTGTAATACAACGCTTCCTGAGCCATGCAATTACTGGCACACATGCAAAGCCCAGTGGAATACATGACATAGACATTTAAAGTACAGGCTTGCCTCTGAAGGCTTGATGCCCCATGAGATCTGCTGCAGCTACACCATCCTTTTCAAGCAGAGAAATCTAAAGGACTGCAATACACAAGCAGACTGCTTGGAAGACACACCAACTGTATGTAGCCAGAGCCAGGACAAGCGAGGACAGAAAGGCTCCGCTTAAAGCAGACTGCTGAGAAAGCAGGACCAACGGAGGAGAACATCGATGGTGGTCCCTGTGAGCCCAGACTGTCAGCATCTCTCAGGATCAGACCTATGGAGAGCGTGACATAATTAGAAGGAGTATTTATAGTTTGTTAATAAAACAGATGAAATGGAATGAGGATTAGAAAGGATCTTCTAATCCTCTTCACAAATAAGTTTTTTTTTTAAGATGTAAAACTAGTATGTGATTTATAACATTCAAAATGAAAGACAGACATTTCTGATTAAGTTTTATTACTACGCTAAAAATGAACTTAGTCACGATGAATTTTTCTGGTACTAAAACGATATAAAATGCAAATCCAAAAGGATTCTTCATCTGCTTAGTATTAATGTCCATCTATGAAATCAAATTTGTTAAAACTCTTGGCCACTCTTTTAGGAAAAAGAATCACCATTTTGGGAAGTTGCATCTATTTTTCAGTAGCACAGAAAGTGTTATAACTCTCTTGGCTGGTGCAGCTGTCATTTCAGATGAAAAATTATCATTTCAGCAGCCATTGTCAAAGAAAGAAAAAAGGCTGCACATGAAAACAACTACATTAAAGATCTTAAAATATATATATAAGATTTACCGAAGTTTTTTTTTTTTTTTTTAAAAAAGTTAAATGTGATTATGACCTTTCTGGCAAAATGACAAAGCTTAAATGGTAAGTTTGATATCAACTCCCATTTTTACACTGGTGTGCCTCTGCTATAAAACAAGAAGATATCTCATGAGAGTGCAATCCACAGTACTAACTTCTGGACCGTTGTGTGTGTTCCCACACATTGCTCAGCATCAGTCAGGCTAAAGCAAGATGAGGGAGAGAGACAAAATACCATAGCTTGTTCATCTTCTGATGCTCAGAAATACCAGTAAGGAGTGTTGTATTTTTTTTTTGTTTTGTTTTGTTTGTTTGTTTTTCTTTTTCCCCACAAGTTTGTCATTGAGAAAACAAAACCAACACTACCCCCTTGGTCTTTTTGTGTGTGTGTGTGTGCGCTCGTGTTTACTGAGCAACAAGTTACAAATTAAGCTTGGCTAATTTTAGCAGAGGTGAGTCATACAGATCCCCAAGAACCAGCCAACTTCTACATTCAGCAGTGTTCTTTGCTTCTCATAGATTTTGGAAGGAAAGATTTGTTCCACATGTGTACAAAGCAATTTGAAAACAAAACAAAGCATATCGTTGTATGGCTCTGCTAAGGACTCCACCTTTTTCCTTTCCTCTGCCTGTTCCATACCATCACTTTGAACAGCCAAACAAGCTCAAACAAACTACCTGTATTTGTGGCCAGACACCACCAGCATTCTCCTGTACCAATACTGGACCAGCAGTAACACACCACTAAGCCAATCTCCAAGACTCCCAGTGAAAACTTTCTGTAGAAATCAAGTGTCTCTTAACAAAACAAATGCTTCACATACACAAGTTTTTTTTTTTTTTTTTTTTTTTTTTTTACTGAGGAGTAGGAAAATCTTATGCTCCACACTCAGGTTTGAGGCAGGGGTGAGTGTGCTGAGGCAGGTTTGAGTGGTGTTGCTAATAACTTTCTCTCTGACTAGTTTTGTGCCATAGCACTTGGAGGCTTCAGGTGCTCAAAAAATCATACAAATCCTGGATGCAAAGCATTCACTATTACCCCTTTGAGAAGAACTTCATTAAACTGTTCAAAACCACTGGTTTTCTTCCTTGCTTGGGGGGAAACACTACATCAACAACTTAACTTCACATTTCTGAAGACTTGTATTTAAGTATAGCTAGATAAATTTCACTTATAACTGAAGGAGATGCCCAAACAGTGCCACCTCTAATCACAAAATCTGCTATGCAGCAGCCAATGAAGAAAACCAGACATTTGCCTGCTATAAATGGGTCCCACTGGCCCAAAATATAATTCCAAACCTAACAGAGTTTAGCCACGTTTTTACAGACCATTTCCAAATAAAGCAGGAGAGACACATGAACATATCTTTCTGTGTTTCCCTCCCTTCCGCATTTCTCAGAAACTGTAATTCAAACGCAGACCAGATCTAGCAGACCAGATTCAGAGAAAATATAATTTGCATTTAAATCAGTGAGTGCTACTGGTGACTAGAAGGCAGCATTAAACCACGTGTACTTATTAAAGTCCTAACAGAAACATGTATTTTAAAACAGATGGTAGAAGTTGAAAGAAAATTGAATCACAAAATAGAATCATTAACATAAATGTTTCCTCTTGTAATTAGCTACCACTGTGTTGGTATCAGCTAGGGTGTTGGTGGGTATCATTCATTTCCTCATCTCAGAATCTAAATGTGTGCATTGTTTCACTCCCAATTTCTTGTTTCCCTCTGCACAGGTGCTTTGTTTTCCTCACAGTGTTTCCCTGGTTAGTCTCCTTAGTCACCGAAGGCTTCTGAGCAGACCAATTTATCCTCTCTTCTCCATCCCACCAGTAGAGTTCTCCACACTTACTGAAAGAACTAGTAGGTGTTGACAGGGGGGGATATTCTGGGACTACATTTCAGACGTATTTCTCCACATAGCTACCTCACACATCACAGCACAACCTTCCACTTGCAAGCATGGTAGCCTGGAAAGACAGCTTGGGAAGTACAAGACTGACGTAAAACAGCAGAGCATGATCAGGAAGCTCTATTTTTTCCCCTTTCCTTTCTGCCTCCTCAACAAGATTTCTGCAGCAAGAATTAACCACCGGTTTAGCTGATTCATGACCCAGGACATCATTTAAATTGCTCTTCGCTGCTGGTAGCAGCGATAACTGTCTTGCTGGTGAACAACACCAATGGGATTTAGAGCACCAGTAAAACCCGGTCCACACAAGAAACAAGGACACATAAGTAAACTAGCACCAGCATAACTCAGAGCATCAAAAAGACTCTAAAAACATCAAAGTTCAAAAAGAAGCCATATAAAGATGGAATTCCCTTACCTGATGGAGCTCTCAGCAGCATACACCCAGCATGTATTCCCCTGCAAAGAGAAACATGCTCTTGTGTCTCCTCATCGAGGAGCAAAGAAGCTGAGCGCAGGCTCCTGCTCATCTGCAACCTGTTGAGCTGCCTGGCTCCCACCTGAGCCCCAGAGGAGCCCCAGCTGCCAGTGATGGGTACTTTGCCCTGCAGAGCCCTCAGGCAGGCAACACCACTTCTCTTGAAAACAGACCTGCAGGTCACCATGAGGTTCCCCCATATGGTTCTGTGCAAGGGACTGCTGGGCTCAGGCTGTAGGTCTAGGTACACAATTGTCATTTTAAGCACCTTCAGCCAGATGGAAAGAAAAAAACAGAACAAAACTAAAACTGAGACTGTTACAGGCATCGCTTTGGACTCCTGGGAAGGCAATAGCTGTTTTTGCACATTTCCAGTCTAAATCAGAGCAGTTACATAGGGTTTTTGATCCACAGGAACTTAAAGAAGTTGAAACATGCCATGGAATTTAACCCCAAGACCTTGTATTTTCTTTCTAATGTTAGAATGCTGCAAATATTGTGGTAGCCTAGAAAAGAGATCTCAAACGAAAATTGAATGTCTGTGGTTATTTCTCTGCTCTTTGAATCAGTGTCTGCAGGGAAAAAAAAAAAAAAGGTGCAAGTTTGAAGGAGTCAGGCTCACACAAACAAAATTACACGTATGGAGTTGTAGGTAAAGGCCTGAGCTGCAAAATCATTAGCTGCTTCCTCTACACCAATTTATCAACAATGATTTACACATAGAGAAGAAATCACTACAATCTTATTTAAAATATCCATGGTTTTGTTCTCCTGTATGGAAAGGAGCAAAACTTCCACCTATTATTTTCTCAGCTGGAAGTTAATCCATGCTAAATTCTTCTGCAGTGAAGAATTTGAAGAAGTTGAAGATTTCTGAAAAGCTTCACAGATTATTGAATTGCAGCTTCGATATGTGGGATCCCTCAGTAGCCAAAAGAGCATCATCCCCTGTTCGTCATAAAAATTGTTAAAACTGTAAGAGGAGTGGTGAGAAAAGAAGGACGGATGAGCCTGCTCAGTGATTCTGGTTGCATTACCTCTCCCAGCAGTTTTTACTAACTACACTATAATTTCACATGGTTATTTCAAGGTTTTAGAAGTTAGGGGACTGACTGAATTCAAGCCAGTGGTGCTGTAAATGCTGGCCAAAGCCAACTATCCCGGTTCTCCATGAACAAAGCCAGCTTGTTCCTCTCTCAGTGGAGCTATCGTCTCTTGACTTTTCTACTCAGCTGTTTTCAGTGATGGCTCATTTTCAACGTGGGCTCCCACTGGGAGCTCCTCTGGGTCCTGCACAAATTGCAGGTTCTCACCTGGCTCAGTATGGGCACCAACGGAGTCTGGAACAGAATCAGGTTTCTTCTGGTGCTTGTTAGCACAGTTTTGAGGTACTTTTGTCTGCGTAGATGACACTGAATTGTTGGTTCAACAGAACATAATGACATATTTGCAGCATAAGATCTGCTATTCAATTATAAGATCTATTATTCACTCCTCTGCTCTGTCAAAGTTCACTTGAACTTCTGACCTTTTTTTTTTTTTTTTTTTTTTTTTTTTTAGTGAAAGTAGCTGTTTCATGGCACAGCGATTTGGGAAATGATTACAAAAGTTAACATTTCACTCATCTTTCAGCTCCCTTGGATAATTACAATTCTGAATATTGTAAAGCCAAAGCAGCTCATTTACAGATGGCAAAAACTGTTGGTGTTGCAGGAAAAGAATGGTGAGCATATAAGCATATAATCCTAGCAGATGTTCTGAATCTTGTGTATGTACAGGGGCAGCAAAACACTTTAAAAATTTCTCCTTGCACAAGGAGAACTAGCTGTAAACTCTTCACCATAGAAAGTTCAGCAAACCTCCTTAAAACTGATTTGCTGAAGGATCTAAAGTTAAAACAACCCAGCTTCTCCCAATGAATGAGCCCCTCTTTTGGGGCTGCAATTTGAAGTTTTCTCTTTCTCTGCAATTCTGAGTAAGACAATTGCAGCATGATCTGTTCCTGTAGCAGAGCCACCACCTCCCCAAGACAGAGGCTGCAGTTCACTGCTTAAGACTTTCACTACACTTTGTCAGCACATGTAGACCTCGAACACATCTGTCTCTGGAAGAGAATAGCTCCATAAAGCAAACATCTAATCATTAAAAATTACCTTAAAAAGCTGCTTCCTGCTTCTTAAGAAGTAATACAAAGGATGGGACAGAATTAAACATTTGCAGAATGGTCAAAACTGATGGAGGCCATGATTAATTGATTTCAAAATCCCAAATGGCACAATCATTCCTGGCTAAGCAGAGAAAGCAGAGCAGTTGGCTCTCTCCTCCCAAACAGGTTAAGATGGTTAGTTTAACATTACATCCCATTTCTAAATATTTTGCATTCCTGATGTCCTGGGCTAACACAATAGGAATAACTCATACTGCATAGGAAATACTGCTGAGCATTAAGCCTAAATCACATGAAGCTCAAGTCAGAGCCCTTGACCTCTCCGAGCACCTTGTTGCAGCTGGTACCACCTGCAGTTTTGGTGCAGCTCAGTCCTCTGGACAAGGCACTCAGAAAGAGCGAGGCATTTAAACACAGAGAAAAGATTTGTTGCATCGTGCATTTTCTTGGTGAATTGCTTTATACTGATATATTCCTCTCTTTTTTCCTGAACCTGTGAAGTATGACTGCCACTTAGCAGCACCTTATTGTACAAAAAGACGCACTGAAATAGAGGAATTCATTGTGGTGAGACAGCAGTCTGTGACAAGAGATCCATGTCCCTACTCATCTTCATAGGACATTTCCAGACAGTTCAGGTGCATTTTTTAGTGTCCTACAGGGATGTTTAGAGTCACAGTTGATCGGAAGATCTTCCTGTACTGTAAAACGTAACTGCACACATCACTGTCATTATAGTTATTACTGCTGTTGTTAGATTTATTCTTCATATGAACTATACAACTGTGAGCTACATGTGTTCACAGCACAGCCACAGCCATGGCTCTTCTCCTTTCTGCCCCAAAGCAAGCTGTGTGTGCTGGAGGCCAGCTCCTCCTTTCTGATGCAAATGTCATCGCAACAAATGAATCAACCCTTTCTTCTGGTGAGGCAGAGCCAACAAGCCTGTCTATAGCATGATGGAAAATTATAGTAATAGGATAGTGGAAAAATTACAGTTAGTGAAGAATGGAGTTTATTGCTTTTAAATTTAACAGCTCTGTGGAGAATAGGAACAGCTTTTCTGCAGAAAGACTTGACGTCAGTGCCAAAAATTTGAATTGACACCTTAAAATAACCTGCCAAAGAAGGAAAAAAAATAACCTTTCTTCTTGAAATACTACTGCAGAGTTAGATCAAATTAAACCCTTTTAGTACTGCTGCCCAGAGGTATGAGTTGGGGAAGTGGTGACTATTAACTGTGAATTTAGGACCACGTTCATAGAAGAGCTGCAGGGGTATTCAGCAGGGATAGTTGTTCTGGGTAATTTGCTAGGAAATTCTAATACTGACTAAAAACCCCTAAGCTTCTACTCAAATGGGGAGAATTTTACTGTCTTCAAGTAGATAAGGGCAATCTGACTTTTCTATACAAGAGCTTCTCAAGAAATTTTGTTGGGACACTTTATTTTATTTTTATTTATTTTTTGGTATGTATTAAAGCTAGTACAGGGGTTTTTGAAATTGTATTTTTCTTTTTGAAAAAAAAAAATCAAGACAAGACATTGCATTAAGTCTGAATACCTAGATTAGTCTTGCATATTTTGGTGTTTAGCTTGCTATATTTAAAATGTCATTCATATGTTTGCGTATGGTTTCCTTGCAATAGAGATGATCATATAGACATCTCTATTTTAGACATTGGAACAGGCTGCCCAGAGAAGTGGTGTAGTCACCATCCCTGGAGGTCTTTAAAAGACGTTTAGATGTAGAGCTTAGGGATATGGTTTAGTGGGGACTGTTAGTGTTAGGTCAGAGGTTGGACTCGATGATCTTGAGGTCTCTTCTAACCTAGAAATTCTGTGATTCTGTGATTCTGTGATTCTGTGATATCTAACTTTTCAGTATTAACAACACCACTGACTGTCTGTATTTCTTCAAAGTACAACTTGAAGTCACAATTAAGTGAGTTACACAGGTTGCCTTTGCATTCAGTACATGTACTTGTCTTACATGTTCAAATTCTGAGGCCTGACTGGAGACCCATCACAGGGTCTCCTTAGTTCTTCAGAAAAAGCAGACCCCAGTATAAAACGCCATGCAACAGACAAATATCTTTATTTCTATTTTTGGGTACAATTAGAAAGTCTCGCCAGTTGCCATCACTAGTAAAGCTTTTAATAAGTGTATAGATATAAAATCTAATCTTTTGGACAGAAACTAATATGACTAATTACATTCCACTATCTACATTTCCCCCAAGGTTTCAGTATTTTCTGCTTTCTTCCTGAAGTGTAAGATTATACGATTGCTATTTGTTCCATAACATGTTAATGATTCAAACAATACACAAACTGTATTTCAGTTTCTACCTAGGAGAGAAATCCATCACCATCTCCACTAACATAATGGTGAAAAACTTACAAATTTACAATTCTAAGTTTTGTTTTTATAGAAAATCAGCATTAGTGCATAAGCTAGATCATTTTTCACAGGCTTGGTGAAAATGTTAGAAATATAAAATTAATTTACCAAAATGCAGGTTTGGGTTTCTTCAAGCCAATGTGCAGTAAGAACAAAATGAGGATCACTGAGTCACTCCTTTAATTACTCAACTGAGGCAAATTCACCTCAAAAACACCCCAACCATAACATTTCAGGGACCAGCAAAGGTGCTTATGTTTTTCACCATTCCTACAGCTGTCTCCTCTCCTCTCCTCTCCTCTCCTC